>NC_056745.1:864635335-864867835 GCF_019279795.1 Protopterus annectens
CGGGGTGTGGTTGACATGTATCTCGTGTAGGCCACTCCTCGGTGTAGTACCGCCGCTTGCTCCATCCTTACGCTGGCGCTTTTGCGATTCACTATTATCTGCCTCATTTGCATGGAATTGACTACTAATACCTGGTTACGGCGCCGACACCGCCTCCACTCCTTGACAACCATTGCGCTGGGGTTGCAGCTTTACATACATACTATGGTGTGTGGTGGCTGTGCAGCTGATTTGTGTTCTAATGCTCTTTTAGAACATTATCATATTATTTCATTGCTTTACAACTTCTGTGCACACATCCCGGGGTCTGCTGTTCTTTCTACGTACGTGCCATTTATGTCATTTTTTACATTTTGTGCATATTTTCTTTGGACATTCTCGGTGCCTTTCCACATTGGCATATTGCACCTATATGATACCTGACTTTGACAGCCTTCCGTTACTCCTCCGGTATGTTTGGGTAAATGTAAACCGTTTTTGGTTTACATTGCCGCGTATACGCTTACGCCTGCGCCACTTCGTGGATCGCTATTGCCCTCATTTGCATGGTGCAATACCGCACACAGTGTGTTTTGCATACCTACGCCGGGGGCGGGGACGGTCCGGCGCACACCGGTAGTGCACGTGGAATTCATTCATACCTGAATCGCTAAGCAGCCATATTTGGCGTTATAACGCCGACGCTATGCTGGCGCCTGGCGCAAGGTTCATGAATCCCGGGGATTATCTTTACAACAGCATACTGCAAGTTGGGAAGAAGGAAGCATTAGTTTTCCCAATATTTATTTCTATCTAAATGCTACCAACTTTAACACAATTTCCTTATGGTTAATCCCCTACTACACTTCATATTGGAAATTAATACACAAATGAATCTTGCTTGCCAATAATAAAATATTATTTGAACCTCTTCTTAAACTAGATAGAAATATTTTTATATAGACATTAAAATTATATATACAAGATAAACAGAAATTAAAATCCTTCTCTTTTATTAACCACATATTAATGAGCTTCAATAGATTGACCCAATCAAATCATTTAGTCAAAAACTTATTGCTATATGTCTTTCCAATTTCCTACACTAACAAGTGCCTAATCTCTTTTGATCTTAACAAAATTTGCGAACTTAAAGAGCAAAATATTTTTCTACTGGAATCAGTTCTTGTCCACATATAAAATCCATTCATCCAACTATCTAATTGCCAGATATAGCTTAAATAATAGCAATTGGCTTGACATAGAAACTCATAGGGAATTTTTCTACAATAAAATTATACTATCATTAGAAATTCATGGTAACAATACACCCCACATCTTGGAATTAATGCACAATATTATGAATGGCTCTCTAAGAGGCATCTCATTTTTATTTATAATTTATAAAACTATTAGGTCAGACTTCAACGACATAGATGCCTTCTATTGGAACTACTCTACCAAAATAAACAAAGGAGAGTTTACTAACAATAATAAAAAACTATTTCTAAGCTGAATAGAAAAAACAACACTCTCACCCTACTGCAAAATATATACCTGGAAATTTCTTAACATATGTTACATGACACCACAAACAATTGCCAAGATTTGCAAAAAAGATTATCTAAAATGTTGGAGATACAATGCATAAAATGCTGGCTGGTATCATATGATTATATCCTGCAAGATGATATCTTTATTTTGGTGTGAATTTAAAGATTTCTGTAATGCATTATGGAATGATAAGTGTATAATTTCTGATTATCTTGTTTAATGTACCTATTCCGGAGATTATACCTAAGACACAAGTTCACATATTATGGTCAATTCTTGCTGTTGCGAGAAAAGCTATAACAAAAAAAAATGGAAAAACAACTTCCCTCTCTCCCTTAAAAATGAATTAATTTATTTAGCCAGATCATCGTGTGAAAATGAAATTACTCATATAAAGTTGAGAACAAGGAATTCAGCTCATAAATTAATTGCTTGGGAAAAGTTGCATTCACTATTGCAGAAATTTTAACTGACTTCCTGAATATACTTATGAACATCATTTTGTTATGGACTTTGTATATAGCTTCTTTGTTGATATGATTGTAAATATAATGTTGTTCTATTGTTCTTAATAAAATAAAAAATATAGTTTAAAAAAACTCCAAAGGCAAAAATACAATAAAATCGAGAACTAACCCTGACACTTCTAGACCATCTATGTACACTATATATAAATAAATTATGATCAGGTTAAAAGTATGCAAGAATTCTCCTTGCTTAGGTATGTAGAATGTCACAAGGGAGAAAGAAAGAAAGAAAGAAAGAAAGAAAGAAAGAAAGAAAGAAAGAAAGAAAGATATAATTCAACTATAATTGGATGATCTAACTAAAAGATAATATCAGAGAACGCATGAGACAACATATTCAGGTCTTGATAAAGTTTAGCATTTTAAATAGTTACAAAGTGTATAGTAGTCTACTGATGTTGAAAAAGACTAGATGACATTATGTTAGAATCCTTAGCAAAGTTCCAGTTTTGCAAATTCTTAATATTATTATTTGTACATCTCATATGCTTGTAACCATACTTACTATATCTCTCCACTGAACTTTTATTTTCTACATTTTCCATAAAACATTTTGTTGAGTTTAATCAGACTATAAATGTAATAACACTTGCATTCAAATCTCATTTCCAGGGCTTTGGAACATTGGAACAAATGTAGTGACAGAAAAGGTAAAGAGAATCAATTACATGCAGTACACACTGACTGAAACATGCAGGGCAAAACAAAAAGTATCAGAATGTAAATCATGCATGGCAAGAAAGTGAAGTCATAGATCAAATTTCTATGACAAATCAAAGTTGTAATAATGTTCATAGAAGCCATTAAAAAAAACCCAGCATTAAGGAGGTTCCTCCACTATGGACATTCAACTTTAATTTTCTGATTAGGGCATTCTCTCTGCATGTAGAAAGCCCATTATAATTCATCAAGTACATCATGATTTTTCTAGCAATCTTATTCTGTAGGAGGCAGCTTCCAATGTGCAAAAAGTATGGATTTAGGAATATGAGCGACAAACAGCATAAACTGTAAGAGATCATGGGTGCTCAGAGATGTCAAAAGGGAACCAGTGTGGTATGAGGGGAAAACAGCACCAACAATATCTGAAACAAGGTTAAACATCAAGTTCCAAAATGATAGACAAAGAATCAGCACCAATACATATGGTAGTTCTTCACTTCCAATAGGCATAATGTGTATGTAAGGGCTACATGTACCAAAATCATCTGTACTAGTCTATATAATGACAATGATGAATATCATTCCGTCATATGACCTCAAGTGCATCAACAGACAGATCTACAATAATATACTCATCCAAATATAAATGATGGCATGACTCAAGGAAATTCCTGATCCCTAAAAAAACTGTTGGGGAAGGAGTTAAGTTTTCCTTAGCAATTCAAACTGGCTGATACCCCTTTTATGCTAAGATGTGATACCAATGTACTACAACCACTTATATATTTATTTGTTGTTTGTTTATTTAATCATTTGCTACCTGGGTAAGTGGGCTACTCTATGGACCCTTTTCAGATGTATGCAATCTCACTGAAATTCATAAATTACAACTACAATACTCAGAAGTGCAGCACTACAAGTCTCAATTGGGAAATACATACTAAGCTTGAGACTGTAGTATCTTAAAGAAGTCTTCCTACTCTGAAGTGTAGACATTTCTGAGTTAGAATATATTAGGAGGCAGGAGTGTGGCAGCCCAACCCCTTCATCAGGAGCTACAAGGGTGTGAAATCCATGTAAAAATTCTTTAACATTTTTGCAGTGATAGTTAAAATTTGATTTTTCCTTGGAATTACAGTTATATTTTCATGGGGTCAGAACTTTCAGTATTAAGTTTCACACAGACCACACATTTTTACAAGCTGGTCCAGAACATGAGTACCCTTACAAAATCCATACACCCATGGGAGGACATACAAATTCCCAAAGATAGTGACTGGAAGTCAGGATTGCACCATGGAACTGTGAAAATGAGAACTTACAAATGAGTCATTATTTTGTCATTTAACATACATATCTGTAACTTTCCTCTGAATACAATAAATGGGAAAGGCATGCTGTTCTGTCCCCCTGAACATCTGAAATTTGGTGATGGCAAGACTGGAGAATATCCCTGGATTAACCAGCATGTAGGTCACATAGTATCCTCAGTCAAATAGTGGAAACACAAAGGTTATTAAGTATCTGAGAGCTACAAGAAGAGCCCTAAGCAAATAGTCTAATCCCTAAGTTTCAGTGTCAGTCAGGATTTGACTAACAGTCCATACAACTAGCAACAATAAGAAAAATCAAGACCACTGGTTCAGACCCAAAAGTATTTTATTCTCTATTGCCTCAGTACAAAGCCTTCCAGGTTTTGACTAATAATTCACACACTGACCATATCAAATGAACTGAGTACCAAAGAAGAAATGATCAAGTTCAACTTCTTCAACAACAGAATAACTCTGAAACTTGGGGTTTTCAAGTGTAGGTTTGGAACCCTTTAAAATGATCTAAAGCTGCTGCACACACCTTGGATCTAACACCAAGAGCATTTTGATTTAGCACAATGATTCCATAAGCTGGTGACATGATCACCACAGCATTAAGAGTGTCATATGCCCAAAGTAATACAAGACCTGAGTAAGAGCCACCTTTTCAAATATCACATAATAAATCAAAAAAGACAATTTCAGCTTGCACTTTGCACTTCATACTGCTTTTATATGCATTTCAAATTGCCTAAATTTTTACTAGCAGCCTAATTCAGAATATGTTTAACGAGAAAGCTTAGGCATTTCCAAAACACATCCAGTCATTGCAACATGAATGTCTTCTGCAATGAGCTAGAATTTAGCTGATATAAACTGACTTCTGCAAGTTAATATATAAGTCTGCATTGTATATTTATATATTTACTTACACTTTGACTGTACTATTAAGCCAATGGCATCTTTTCAGGGTAGTCCCATGGTGATACTCATACTTACTAGGGGAAATTTGGTGCAGGCACTAGAAAACTTCCCCTACTCTTTGCAGCTGCTAGGTGGCACCAGAGGGCTGCTTCTAGAGCTTCATTTCATTCTGAGATGGAAGGCAAGTGAGCTGTTGCAGTGAGCATGGGGGATTTTGTAAAAGAAAAAAATGCTGTTTCTATGGAGAAAGGCACATAAATAATGGTTGTGGCTTCAGAAGGCTTGGCAATACCAGTATTATTTAATGTCAATGATTGAGAGGAATGAGCATGGGAAAGCAAGTGTGGCAGTCTATAAATTGTTTGAAGGAGAAGTAGAGGAGATTAATGGAGCTAGAACAGTGAAAAGGAGAATGAGAAAAATGAAGCAGAGGTGTATCTGGCTGGCTTTAAGGGTGTGATCCCTATCAGGGTTGCAAGCAGTGTAGAAAAAGAACAAGCAAAAAAGTGGAATGAAGAAGAAGTTTGACAGTAAAAAGACTGACCTGCAGCAGATTTTGCAGAAATAAAACAGCATCAAGAAAATAAAAGAAAATATTCAACAGAAGAATGTGGAACAGGTGTCTTCATTTAGAAAACAAATCTGGTGGGAAGAATTAAATTAAAAAATGAAGAAAAGTTAATTGACAGGTACTTAATTTTTGACAGTATTATTTCATCACTGGGATTTAAAGCAACAAGCATTAGAGCCCCTATCTATATCAAACAAAGTTCCTCATTAGCACTCTTCAAGAAAAATCTTGATGATTGGATGGGAAATAGGAAATTCACCCCGGGGATCACCTCTGTGGCTCTGCTCGACAGTGGCAAAGGAAAATAATTTTCTTGGGTGGGAAAAGCCAGGGTACCTTTTTGGCTGGGCTTGTATAGGCCCCAGGGCTGATAGCCTAGTACCTACCTATGAACCTATGAACCTATTCATTTTGTCAAGAGACTTTGGATTTTTTTTGATGGCAAAAGAATTTATAAATGAATGTAAAAAAAAGTTTATAAGTCCTTGAAATGAATACGTTTACCAAAATGTACATGTGCAAGTTAAAAGAAAAACATTGATGCACTTTAGAACTATAAACATACATGAAAATAAACTAAATGAACTGAAA
This sequence comes from Protopterus annectens, assembly GCF_019279795.1. Classification (NCBI taxonomy): domain Eukaryota; kingdom Metazoa; phylum Chordata; order Ceratodontiformes; family Protopteridae; genus Protopterus; species Protopterus annectens. The sequence goes on from NC_056745.1 coordinate 864,641,458, forward strand.
ATATATTTTCAAAAATATTTCATAAAGTGCATGAGACAGAAAATGTGTTGGATGAAACAATTTGTGGATGAGTGCTTGGGTGCTATGAGCAGATTTGAAGAAGAAGTCAGAATGCAGCATGTGTCTAATGTAATAAAGGTGAGTGGCAAGAAGGGGAATGTAAAATTATGGGAATATGTCATATCTGATACAGAACCATAAGAAAATACAGAATGGACAATGTGGAGCACATGGCAATTTGAGGAAAATTTTTAAACCTGATGGTAAGAAATGTTGGAGTTATAACCAATTTTAATTTGTCCTTTGACAATAAATGAAAGGTGAATAGTGAATAAAGTAAAAGGGAACATACAGAAGTAAAAGAGCAAGGTAATGAGCTGATTGATAAAACACAAGTGGAATATAGGCCTGAAAAAACAGAAAATAGTGCAAAAATAGGGCTACAACAACAAAGAAATGTCACTGTAGAAGTAGAAAATTTAAGGAAAGAAGAGAGAAAAGAGGGGTCAATGGAACATGAAAATGAAGTACTTGACACTGAAGAAGAAAAAGAAGTGGAAATTAGTGAAGTCAAATATTCAGTTGCTAAAGTCTATAGGGGCAGGATAAAGAATTTGATACAAGATGTAGAAAAAGGTTAATATTAATGTGGTATAATTAAATAAAAATAGCATAAATAATGATATCAAAACACTAGTAATGCTTAGCTGGAATAAAAATTGATGCAGATGTAATTTGTTTCAAGATAAGTAAAAGAGAAAATAAATGAGCTGATGTGGGGGAAAAGCAGTGTGGAAATAGGGAGGATATGATTACAATATGTATTAAAAATGAAAATATGAAATGAAAATATGAAAATAATGAATGTGACAGTAGTATTTGCAGGTAAGATGTGAGTATGAAATGTAAGAGAAAATGAAGGTAGTGAGATTGTGTTATATGCATATACAAATGCACATGAAGGAAAATGGTATTTGAAAATATAAATTCAGCTAATTTGTCACTTTTAAAAGTGTAATTCAAAGAAATAAAAAGGCATAGAATATTAAAATAATAAAATAAGTAATAAAAATAGACTAAGGTTAGGAAAAAAGAGAATGTATGTACAAGAGATGGAATCTAAGGACAAAAATAGATTATACAATATGTTTAGAAGATAAGATGGAAATTAAAGGTAGAAGTAAAGAAGCAAGTTTTAATAACCATGTTTCTACGTCGGTAAGACGGATAGAAAATTCAAAGAGAGAGTATTGGAGCATTTAAGATGCATAAATCAGTACAAAGAAGAAAATGCATTAGCAAGACACATAATAATGTCTCCTAGCCATAAATTCAAGTTTAAAATTATACAACAAGTGAATCAAGATGAAAGAGGTGGACCTGTATCTCTAATGCTTGAAAAAATTGAACTATTATGGCAGATCAGGCTAAATGCATATATGTACCCGGGTTTAAATGATAAATGCAATATAATGTATCTGTTAAAATTAAAAAGTCAAATGAGATAAAGACTGTGCATTTTAATTTTAATTTTATATTTATATTTAATAAGTAATTTTATCCTATATGTATTTATATATTGTAATTATAAAATTTAAATTATATATATGATTTGATCTGAACAGTTATCAAATTTATATATTTTTGGGATATATATATATATATATATATATATATATATATATATATATATATTTATTACTTTTTTTTATTGTATATATTTTTTTATATATATGTATATTTTTTATATATCCTTGATATTTCGGATAAATTGGGTGCTGTAAATTTAATTAATTTATTAATATATAAAATATCAGAAACCTCCGACTGTCTAAAAAGGTAATTTATAATGACTAGTTCATAAATCAATTCTAATTTTAATTGTAATTTTAATGTTAATAATATTATCATGAATTTATGATTCAAGGGAGTTTGTGCGTGTGTGTATATATGTGCGCATACATAGTGCATATACACACACATATATATATATATATATATATATATATATATATATATTTAATGTGTATAAATACACACACATATGATGACATATTTTACATATATATATATATACTTTTTAATAAAATGTATTTTATATATATGCATGATTTCAATATATATATATATATATATATATATATATATATATATATATTTGTTTGTTTTTTTTAAATGATAAATGTTTGAGACTCTAATTTCTGGTCTATGTGCCTGCATTTTAATTCGGAACGTGTTTACTGTTTGAGAAGTTTAGAATAATTTATTGCGTGTAAATACATTTTAAAGCATCGTATATTGTGGTTGGGATGGTTGAGATTTTAATTTATGTGCCTACGATTTGATCTAAAACATTTTCACTGTTTGAGAAGTTTGGAATAATGCATTGTGTGTAAGTGCAATTTAGAGCATTGGATATTATGGTTAAAACAACTTTAAGGAATTTAAATATTTAAATTTTTAATTGATTCGTTTTTGGCGCCATTTTAGGATGAAATACTTAAGAAATTATAAATATAAGCGCCTGTGTGAGTAGAGTATTGTTTCTGAAGAAGTTTCGCAATTTAGCGGAACGAAAAATGTGTTTTATTTTTGCGTTTAAAAGTTAATAAACGGTGTTAGTTGGAAGGCATCGCTCTTGGCATTTTTTGTGAAAACTGACATTAATGTTGTGTAATGCAGATGATATAGTATTAATGACAAAAAATAAAGTATGGATATTAATAGCAAAAATAAAGTATAGATGAAATGATTAGAGAAATGGTACATATTGGGGAATGTACTTCACAAAATTGAGACTAGTATATTAGGTGTGAGATTTTGAAAATATTAAGCTGTGAAAGAACAATGGAGAGATTTGCTGAAAATAAAATAAGAAAACAGAAAAAGATGGAAGGTAAGTCAGCTATCTTTAATGTAAAAATTATATATGGTAAATGCAGACATATTTATTATATATATATATATATATATATATATATATATATATATATATATATATACACACACACACACACACACACATATATATATATATATATATATATATATATATATATATATATATATATATATATGTATACATACACACAAGTTGTATGGATAAAGAATTATTAGTATTTTTCCTTCTTACAGAGTTTAAGATTAAATCCAGTGAAAAGAGGAATAAAATATAATAATAAAATGAGGACTTTTTTTTTTGGCTTTGATGCACTTATTTTTGTGTGTTAAAAATGGTATATAAAAAAGTACAGTAATAGCAATGTCACTGTTTAACTAGTATGATTTTGGAAGAAGCAAATTCCAAGAAATGAAAGAGAGAATATGCAATATGGAAAATAAAGAATATGAAAAGAAGATAAAATATGGAAAGTTTGACTGATTGATGTCTAAACAAATAGGACATTTTTCTACAAAAAATGGAAGTGTTTTTTTTTTTTTTTTGTATTTCAATGGGAAATACAGGAAATGAAAAGACAAAAGATGTTAGAATGTTTATTGGGGGATTTTTATGGAGACTTATGTTGGATAAACTACCTGTGAAAGGAGATAAGATATATAAGGTATATGCAAAATGTGTAACATACGCAAAGTTGAAGAAATGTAACGTTCTTTTCTGGACTTCAAAAAGTAAGAGATTTTTTTGGAATGTTTTCAAAAAGACTTATAAATGGAAAGGATTTGAAAATATGGATATGAACATGATATTATTTATGAAACACATACAAGGAAATAAGATGAAAATAGATAAATAAGATACTATTTTATTTAAGTTAATATAGTGTTTGTGGAAAAGAAGATGTGAAAATCATAAATCATAAACTACAATCCACTCTGCTACAGGCCCCATGAGGAGCTCAGTGTCTCTCCAACCTAACACCACTCTTAAGTATTCAACTGCGGTACCACCTTTACCATTCTTATAAGAAAAGCGCAGTCCGGGTCTGAACTGTCTGCAAACAACTAAAGTTACCTTTGAACCTAACACCACTCTTAAGTATTCAACTGCGGTACCACCTTTATCATTCTTATAAGAAAAGCGCAGTCCAGGTCTGAACTGTCTGCAAACAACTAAAGTTAACTTTGAGTATGTGTCTACCTGTTTGAGCCAATATTCATTTTCCCCTGGAGAGCACTCTGCTTTGGCTTGTAAGCAGCCCCCCCCCCCCAACACACACACACATCTTCCACTTTCTCTCTTATTCCCTTCTGTTAGCAGATAGTATTCATAATCTGATCAATACTGTGTGTTTGTTAATTTAAACTGAGACCACAGTGGCCTACTGATACAAGGTTATCCTATTTTTCCACCTGAAAATGGTTAAAAAATGACTTACAGTTTCAGAGCAGACCTTGGTCAATTGTGATTGTTTCTCAAACACTAACTTGTCTTTGCTTTGGCACATTAGCAGCAGTATAAAGAACTGCCTGCTCACACCCTTATTCTCCCCTCCCCCTTCTCTGTTTATTACCTTAAGACAATCCCAAAGTTAATAAATATTACCTGTGGCAGGCACCATTTTTAAAACTACAACCACCTTTGTCACTGTCATATGTTCATTCATCAATTAACTCTGTTACCTGATTGTTTCCAGCCCCCTCATAAGAGCAACTAACAGGGTTTCTACCCACTTCACTCACCACCCTGCCCCCTATTACCTCCCGCCCCCAGTGGTCCCACCTTTATTACACTCACAAACCCCTCCCATCTTTCCAGTAGCCAACCACAGCGCTAACCCAACACTACCTCCTCCATCTTCCCACTACTATCACACCTCCTCAACTAACATGTACAAGCATACCTTACCTATGCTCACTGCATGCACTCTCCTTGCATATCTTACATCCTACCAAAGCTCTATCATTCCTGCACTCAACCACTACCACTGTACTACTACTCACACCACCACTCATGTCTCACCCTCACTCAGCTCTCCTCCCACCAACTCAAGAACCATCCCTATGCACCCCCACATATTCTACCAACTATATTACTCAAACATAAAGCATCCCTACAACTTAACATAGTAACCCTCCCACCATACCTATTACCCAAAGAGCACAATCATATAGTTTCCCTTATAAACAAACACATTAAAAAACTGAGAAAACTAATAACCTCATGCATATCAAAACTAGCCCTAAGTGGAGATATCCACCCCAACCCTGGCCCTACCGTCTCCAACCCCAATCCTCATAATCAGACTAGAAACCACAACTTCTCCCATGTTACAGGCAATAGAAAGCCAAATTACTTCCTTCTACTAAGCCTAAATATTAGAAGTATATCCAACAAAGTCCATGAACTCCATGCCACCATAGACTTGTACTCCCCAGATATAGTCATCCTGACAGAAACCTGGCTAAAACCTCACATTACCAGTGAGCAAATACTCCCTACAGGTTATGGCATACCAAGAGTAGACCGGCTAAACAAGAAAGGAGGCGGTGTAGCTATAATATTTAAACAGCATCTAAACATCCAGATCTTAAAATCATCAGCTCCACAAATAGGCAATGAAGAAATAATATATACCAACCTCAAAATAAACCAAAACAAAATCATCAACATAATTGGATGCTATTTCCCACCTGGCCAAAACATCCCTCTACTAGAAAACCTCCTCAGCTGGTCTACCCACCATCTCCCCTAAGAAACTATAATTTTAGGTGATTTCAATATTGACTGGCAATCCTGTTCTGGCAACCATCCAACCCATCATGTAAACTTTCATGGCTTCACCCAACTAGTCCAGTCGCCAACCAGGATAAATAAAAACTCCAGCAAGCACACTACCCTGGACTGGATACTAGTCAGTAAGAGCCCCCAGTCATATATAACAGGCTGCTTATCAGATAGCCTCAGTGATCACTCCCCAACATTCCTACTGAAAAAATACCTATACCAAGCTAAACCTGTCGTCTACCGTCAGATACGTAAAAAAATAAACTTTAACCCACTCACATTCATCTCATCCCTCAAAGGATGCAACTGGCATCCTCTAAAGTACCTCAGTCTTGATGACGCAGTTGAATTTTTTAATACTACCTTCCTGAGCATCCTTAATTACCATGCCCCCATAAGACTTTCCAGAATCAAAGCACAACCCTCCCCATGGCTACAGAAAACCACTAAGTCAGAAATGAAAAACAGGGATAAAGCCTGGGAGCACTGGCGCGAAACCAAGACCCCCTCAACTAGACAGAAATTCCTAGAACTACTCAATAGAGTCAAAAAGCTAATAAAACAGGACAAATTCCAATACTACCAGTCTGCCCTAGACTCCTCCGAACACAGCCCCAAACAATTCTGGTCCTCCATAAACTCCATCCTCCACCCAGGTAAAGTCAGTACCCCTCCTCCTAACATCCCTCACTCCTCAGAAAATATTGCTACCTCATTCAACACACACTTCACACAAGCCATACTATCACTAGCTAAACAACACAACCCCCCTCCACTCCAACCCACACCTTCAACTACTAATCTCCCCACTGCCTTCTCTTTTTCTCCTGTACCTACCTCCAACATAAAAAAACTCTTAACTAAACTTAAACCCACCAAATTAGCAGCAGACAACCTCCCAAGTGAATACCTACAAATCACAGCTGATGCTCTGGCCTACCCAGTATCCATCTTGATTAACCGATCTCTGTCAGAAATTTATGTTCCCACACCGTGGAAAGTATCACATATAATTCCCCTCCACAAAGGTGGACCCTCCACAGAACTAACCAATTACCGCCCCATAGCTATTCTCTCTCCACTCTCCAAAATACTAGAGAGATGCATACACTCTCAGGTCCCAGACTACCTCCTTACTAACAACCTCCTTTCCAATACTCAGCATGGTTTCCGACCAAACCATAGCATCACCACTGTCATGCTCTCCTTTACTAACACTATCTTTCAGCATAAAAACAATGGCTATCTCTCCTCTGCTACTTTCCTAGACCTATCTAAAGCATTTGACATGGTCCCACACAAACAACTTATCTCTGTCCTCAATAACCTATCCTTCTCACAATCAGTCACCAACTGGTTTCAGAGTTACCTGTCTGACTGCCAACAATCTGTTGTATGGCAGAATGACATATCTCCCCAACTACCTGTCTCCATAGGGGTTCCCCAAGGATCCATCCTTGGACCCCTACTCTTCTCTGTTTTCACAAATAATCTAGCCTCTGCCACCACACATGGCACACTCATACAATACACAGATGACTCTACCATCATCTGCTCAGCCCAGTCCCTACACAAACTGCAAAAAGTCACACAGGAAGCCTTTTCCTCTGTTGAAACTTGGTTATTTAATGCCCAATTAATACTCAACCCAAACAAAACTAAACTACTCATCTTCCAACCCACCAAACATACTCAAAACAACTCTCACTTTAACATCACAGCAAAAGACAACACCACTATATACCCAACTGAACACACCAAATTGCTAGGAGTGGAAATAGACAATAAACTAAAATTTGACATTCACATATCCATGACCATAAAAAAGTCCACAAAAAACTAGGAGCATTATACAGAAATAAGCATCTTCTCACCAAAGCAGCAAAGATTTCAATAGCAAATTCCCACCTTATCTCCACCCTACTTTATGCCTCTCCAATATATACCAACCTAAGGCAATGCGATCTAAACAAGCTAGAGACCTGCTACAACAAAATTGCCAAATTTGCCACAGGGGCATCCTACCGTAGTCACCACTGTCTCTCACTTGCTGAACTGGGCTGGCTTGAACTCCCTCACCTCCTTCAATGGTATCAACTCTCACTCGCCCACAAACTAGTAAACCATCCACTAAATGTCCCATCCCTCCAGAATCTACTCCAACCCTATCGCACCACCAGACCACTAAGATCCAGCAACAAAAACACCTGCAGATCACTAAAGCCAATAACTCTGCTGGTGAAGCACTATTCTCTTGCACCATAGCCAAATTATGGAACTCCCTCCCACCCACAATTACCTATGTACCATCATGCACCCACTTTAAAACTTTACTAAAAGCGCACCTAAAAACATGCTGGCTATGCCCTTGCAACTCCCACTCTAATATCACCCACCCCATCCAACCACTACCTTTCTTTCCACTCCACTAACTACCTTGATCATAGCAAGCTCAGATGCTCATAAGCCTATTACTTATACAGCAGGAACTTCTTATTTTAACATTTGTTAATGTCTGTTATGTACTTCACAGATAAAGATTCTAGTTGTCTACTGATGTACTATGTTCTTCATCTGTAAATATGTTGTAAGTAATTGCTATGTAAATTGTTAATCGCTATGTAATCCAATGTAACTACTGTCTGTTTATTTTAACTGTGGAGCTTTTCTCCCCGGGCTTCCGCTGAAAATGGGCCTACGTCCAGTCGGACACTCCCAGTCAACAAATATAAATAAATAAAATAAATAAATAAATAAATAAATAATGCTGGAAATAAAAATATGTCTAAAATTGAAGAGATGGTGAAGGAAATAACTGAAGAATATTAAGGTACATCTAATTAGAAAGTGAATGATATGATATAAGAAATGTGTATCTATTATATTGGAAATGTTAAAATAAAGTAACTTCAAATATCTTTCTGGTCTGAGCCAATAGGTGGCAGTAGAGGGTTGCTATCAGAGTCAGACACTTCAAACATGGTAGAGGATATCAGTCACAGAGAATACTGGAGGTTCTGTGAAGCCTGGTAGGGTTGCCATCTGTTTTTTTTTTTTTTTTTTTTTTTGCAGAATACCTGGAAATCAAATCAATTGTCCTGTAGTCCAGAACACTGCATAAAATCCAGTATTCTGTTTAAAAAAAAACAAGCAGACTATCAGAGTTTGTTAATTCTAGTGTTTTTTTATTTAAGAAAATTATTTTAATGCAATGCAATTAAAAATTAAGCTAGGAAAAGAGGACATTCCTCCTACCCTAACGTGGATGCCATGAAATGGGTGGGGCTGGGTCGAGTGATTGGAGGAGATGGGTGGGGTTATCGAGGTGTGAGGGAAGAGCTAAAGGATAGAGATTAGGCTAACTGGAATGGAATGGTATAACGAGTGCTTCAAATGCAACAAATTTTAGAAAATGCTGGTGCATTTTAGAATGTTGGAAAAGAGCTCTGTTGTAAGAACAAAGAGGAGTGGAGGGAGAGACCCCTGCCTGACTTCCTCATAATTATAAATGGAAGGCTCAGTGTCTGAATAATAACAATTCCCCTAAGGTTTTAATAATATCTCTTCAGCATTTAGACTCACTTCAAGGTAACACACTGCCAGAATGCAGATCAACCTGGCACACCAAGGTCACAATTTCTGTTTGTTTTTAAAATAAGTCAACCATTAAACAATTGTATTGAAACAATAACTTTAAACAGTCACTCCCCAAAAGTTGTAATGTCACCACGTCTACATAAAATTCATATGCTAATAAATATGTCCAGCAGCTAAAAGCTTTTGAAATTAAGCTGATAAAATGTCTAACTTGACATAAATAAAATTAAGCAATGTATTTAGCAGCATTAAATATATTACATATGTGTGTGTGTGTGTGTGTGTGTGTGTGTGTGTGTGTGTGTGTGTATGTGTATATGTATATATATATATATATATATATATATATATATATATATATATATATATATATATAAAATAAAAAATGGCTGTTTACAATTAAAATTAGCCAATAATGAAATAGTTGTATGGTAATAAAACTTCAGTCACTCTTCAAAGGGCTGACGACAGCAGATGTATACACACACACACACACACACACACACACACACACACACACACACACACACACACACACACTTAAATTTATACAAATATATTGTTGAAATAAACAAATATAATAAAGCAATGCACTTTACAAGCTTAAACATGCAAGTAGCTATGTGGCTGCACAGTAGAATACAAATAAATGGGAAACATAGATCACTTGCAGAATCTTACTTGGATTTATCTCTACAAGCAGCTAAAGATTTTATTTAATTCTGATTCCTTCTTGTTTGCAAGTCTAAACAGCAGTTGCACTGTCTTGCAGGCAATAAATCTCAGGATTATAGTAGAGAAATAAAGTGTGGGATAACTTGTATACTCCAAGTCACCATAATCTGGGTCACAAGGTATAACATCTCAATGTGATGCACAAGAATCTATTTTTTGGGAACTTGGTCTCAAAGGATAATGCATCATTGCAAAGTATTCTATTCTTATAGTAGATAGCTGCCTGGAAAAATATTATTTTCCATTAACACATCTTCTTTGTCCTCACATGGTTATCATTTGTATCTGCTGATCAGTTCCTCTTTTACATAATTCTTATTAAGCTCAAATTTATGACCCAGATCATAGCCTAGCTTTGAAAATACCACACTAGCAAGAATTTTCAACTTAGTGAATGGACCATTCTGCCTGATATTGGGACATTCGTTATTGGAGTACCAGAAAGTTTTGTATTAAAATCTATTATCTGATCATTCTTTGTTAACAATCTTACTGTAAGTCTCATATTTCACAATTTGACAATGTACACTGATGGCATTGTTTTACTAAATATTGCCAATAGCATCAATGAACTACAATGAAGATCAAAGAAAAAAACTTAATTCTCCATGCCAGTGGACAGAACAAAACCACTAATTAACCCTGGAAATCAGCAGAAGCATTTTCTACTGCTCAGAGATTCCAAAATAACTGCACCATAACTTAATTACCCAAACATTACAATATTATAATCAATCAAGTCTCTAAACACAAGTATCCTGGCCTCCCTATAGTTGACCCTTTTTTTAAATCATACATAGATAAAACAGTTGATAAAGTCTTTGAACAGTTGATACTGAACTATAGAATAGCTAGCCTTCTAATACAAGAAGCAAGAAAAGCGTTTGACAAAAATGTTCTGTTGCTAAAACTAGAGTATATTTTCCTATAATTTCAATACAAAGCTTATCTGACTACCTCTGTCAGGAAGGGTTACTCACCTACCTATTACTTTCCTGTGCAAACTAATAAACCTAGACCTGTGCAGCCCCTATCCACAAAACATATAATAAGAACAGCTTCCTATAACCTTATAACTAATAAGGACAACAGACTCATTTTATATAGACCATCATTTGGGACTGTACTTGAAGAAAATGGATTTTCAAAAATCAGTCTAACCTGCAGGACCTATCTTCAAGTAGACAGTCAAACTCAACAAATATTACAGAATTTCAAGTCAATGACAATCTTATTTCCAAATTTGAAACCCTGAGTTTAACTGAAAGTGCTTCACATATACATGATAAGGCACACAAATCTATTTCAAAATGAAAGAGAAATCAGTTGACAGAGCCTGATGGTGTTATATAATTGTTCGATAAACCTCTATGAATAGTAGTGTAAGTTATTATTAAAATATAATTGTATTCCTCTGTATAACATTTGTTAATGTTCTAACAGCAATTGTATTTGTTATAAATTCATTGTACTCTTCTCTGTTCCTCTTGAAGCCCAAGTCACAGCTGAAAAGTAATTTTGGACCAGACCATCTACTTCATTAAAAAAAAAAAAATACAATACAAACAAACAAACCCTATGCATATGCATTGGGAAACAGATATTACAATTTGGGTGAAAAGGATAGTTTCTGAACTCTACATGTTTTTTTTTCAATATGAACCTATCACCAAGTTAAAAAATTTAAGTTGTTTAGTTTTAGCTACCAAAATATGTTTAAAACATAGTTGAAAATTTTACTAGACATTATACTGACAAAAAACTAACAAGTTGACAGAAAACACCAGGAAGGACCCTGTTGACCAGAGACGGTAGAGTCAAATATACAGACCAGATACACAAATTTGACCTAGGGTTCGTCGTTATTATACAGACTTCTTCAGAATATCTGAAGAAGTCTGTATAATAAAGATGAAACCTAGGTCAAATTCGTGTATCTGGTCTGTATATTTGACTCTACCGTCTCTGGTCAACAGGGTCCTTCCTGGTGTTTTCTGTCAACTTGTTAGTAGTTTGGATTGGTGTCTTCCTTGTGGTATTATACTGACAAAGACTATACTGTTGCACAATATCACTATTCCAAGTAATAACTTCATTAAAATGAAAGCTGTATTTTATTAACAAGTTTTGATGGAAAAGTATTTACTCATGGGTCATTGTGTATTTTAAACACTTTTACTCTTTTTTTGCAATATTCTATATGCATATATAGACCCAGTGGTGAAAAAGTGATTTCAGCATATGTAAAGTTTATGGGTGATATCCATAGCTGTTACATGAATGAGTAAAGGCAATCTGAGCTGTTTGTGCATTTGCACAGCAGAGGTATGATTCATAGAGACCATTTAAGCTAACAACAATGGCAGCAAATAAATTGAAGCAAATGAACAAATGATCACATGATTTTGACATGTTCTTAGTTAAGTATTTATTTTTGTGAGTGAGATTGTCCAATTGAATGGAAGTAATTTGTAGTAGAGTCTATTGAAAGACATGTTATAATACATAGAAATAACAACAATAATAATAATAATAATAATAATAATAATAATAATAATAATTAATTAAGTATAAATCACTAATTACTGCAGTTCTTATATGTAATAAAGAATTGGTAAAGCTGCTCAGCTATTGAAAACACTTGTAATACTATTCTTTCTGTGTTTAGATTTTGTTGTAGTGTGATGCTTTATGTGTAAGCTACTTATTGTCTTTCAAGTTATCTTGTTATATGTGTTGTAGTTGCCATATATTCCTGGTAGTGGCTGCAAAGAGTCCTGTACCAGCCTAACTATTATGTAAACAAACTATAAATAAATTAATTAATAACTGACTAAATAAATAAATATATTCATAAATAAAAAGATTTACTCAAGGATAGGATTATGCATTTTTATTCCTTCTGAGTGTATCCATCTCCATCTCACTAAAATGAAATTGTGACTAGTTGCATGCTTAAAAAATAAAAAAGAGTTTACTTATGTTTTACAACACAGTGAACATTATTACCCTTTGTCCGCAAAAGGCCTACTTTGTTTCCATTATCATCTACTGCTAGATCCATGCTAAAATGTGACTTGCATACATCCCATCTAGCTGCCTTATTTGTGATTACCAAGGGCTTTACTGCTATTTTGAACTTGCTTCTTTGCAGCACTTGCTCCCTCAAGAAAAGCAAAACATCAAAACTCCAGAATTACTGAAAACTGGTGTGTGTACATTGCACTTGTTCCCCTATTTAGATCTGACCTAGGTGGGGAGCTATGAGTCTTCTTTTGTGTTCACAGAGCACAGGAGCCCCACGTATGAGAAGCAGATAGCCCACAAACCATTCCTCAACTTGTATCTATTTACTGTTTCATAGTAACTGGGATGCATACATTCCTCTAGTCTTTCACTATCATAACAAAATCTCAGAAATCTACCATCTCTGACATACCGATCAAAATAAACCATTTGCTAAATACTATTTGTTCATGTCACCCAAAGTCTGCCTGTTCCTAACTATTTCATTTATTTCCCCTAATGACACTATAAACTGCATTCCACCATTCTTCCTCACCTTTTTACTTTCCTTACCACCCGCCCACACCAATCTCCTCTCTTTTCCTCAGGACATTTATTGCAAAACTTACTCCTAGCCTCACTTCTAATTTCTGCTTTCCTCCTTTAAGCATGGGAACATCTTTGCCACATCCTTTTCTCTGACACTGATCACAGATATGGATACCTTCTAATGAGCATCATTGCATTTTTTTTTTCCAGATGTACATATTTCCAGTGCTTCCCATCTCCCTGACATTGACACCTAAAATGAATAAAGGGTCTATATTAGAAGACAGAAAGTTTAAAATCACGAACACTCTAAAGAGTGAAAATGCCAGACCTCAAAATTATTATTGTGGGGGGCTGCACCCCCCACACCTCCCACTAAAATATATTCCAACTCTAAGATCACAGTAGAGTCAGGAAAGAGCAAATCTTCTGATCTTCACTGTACTACGATTGCAAAAAAAACCACTTCGAGGTCTGGTATTTTTGCTCTTTAGAGCGTTCGCAATTTTAAACTTTCGGTCTTCTAATATAGACCCATGAGTAAATACTTTTCCATCAAAACTTCATTTCCATACACCCCTCTGCATTCCTTATTACTCTCTTCAGCTTTTCCTTTACCTCACTGCATTGCCACAATGTATGTTTATCCCCTGCTTCTTCTGTTTCATATCCAGACATCTACAACTTATAGTGTAAAATCACTAGTTTTAAGTTTTAAGGGTTAGAAGCATCTACATGATATTCTAAGCTCATAATGTCACAGTGTTCTATACCATTCTAGCTTGTTAACTTCTTCCATTCAACCACCCATTTTTTTTCTCTTCTCCTCATGCTAGTTTCTCTACATCATCCCCTTTCTCCTTAGAGCCTTTATATATTCCACACTTTCTAGCACTACACAGACATTATCTACTGTCAGCCTTCTTTGAAATTTACTCAGCACTCTCTCTCCCTTTCTTCACTTTTTTTGTTTTTATTGAAGACTTTGCCCACTCATTCTTAGCTGTTCTCCATGTAGTGCCCCCCAGTTTGCCTTGACTTCTTTAAATGTAGACATCATCCTTGCCATGAATCCTCTATGAACCATTCATGTCCATGTTAATAATAATGATGATGATGATGATGATAGTACTTTTAGGCATATATTAGAGTAAAACATGGTGTAGGCGATATGTATGCAATATTATTACATATTTAGAAGTATACAGACACAATCTCCAGAATTCACGAAACTCCATGCAAGAATAAGACTATTCTTGCACAGAGTGGTCCGTGTCCATTTAGAATAACAGTACACCTTGCATATGCATGAAGGTGCACTGCTCTTTCATGTAAACAACACAAACCAGGAATGAGTGCAGGGGGTGTGTGTCAGCAGTGCCTGCATATTTAACATGCCCCCTTCGCTCAGAAAGTGCCATGTGGCACTTTGTGACACAGATGAGTATCAATGTATATAATATTAGAGCCTGGCTCTAATATTATATACTAAGCCAGTGTCCGCAGACACTGAAATATAAGTAGCTACCATTTCAGTGTCTGCAGACACTGAAAAAATCAAAACAAAACACAAACACCTAAAAGGCAGCAGCCTTCAAGTGCACACCCCTGAATGTATGCACGCTTGCCCTACATGCATGGAAGAAGTAGAGGAAGAGGAAGGCAATAAAAATACAAAATGTATTTTTTTTCATCAAATAAATCCAAAGTTTAAGCAGTGTGCAGCTTGTTTGCACAGCCCGCCGCTATGCTTATTCTGGCTGAAATCCTGAAAATGATAGACAAGTGCTACTGTGATGCCAAACATCATCAAGCGGTTGTAGTGTAGTGGTACTGCCATGGTTTAGTATGTCAAACATGCTTAGTTTGAATCCCCCCTCTGCTGATTTATTTAAAAACTTTTAAGGAAATTGAATGATAGATGTCGATCATATGACTCATGTATAGCACAGTAGGGGTGGGAATATGTAAAATATAACTGTAAAAAGTGCTTTATAAATTTAATGAAAAACAAAACAGATTTAAGCAATGCTTTGCTAGTGTAAGCATTGCTTACCGGCTTTCAGCTGTGCTTACCTGGCGCAAGCATTGCTATGCAGATTTGCATGGAGCTAAGCATAGTTCAGCATATTAAAACTGGCCAGTCAAGAAAAAGTGCGGGGAAACTGCCTTATTTAAACTGCACAGGTGGGAATACAGCCATAACCATTTGTGATTGCTCACAGCAGGACGAAAATGTCTGGTATCTGTGAAGGTGTTCACTTCCGAGCACAATGTTGGGGCATCCAAGAGTCCAGGGTCATAGTTGGGCTCCTAGTAAAAAAACATGATGGCAGGCTGCTGCAGGGCCAGTAGCAGGGCATGCAGTACAAAACACGTGACCTCACCAGTGCCACTGGCATACTCCGGACTGGTGAGCAGGTACATCACCACCATAATGACCAGAAGCAGAGGAGGGGTGCGATCTTGGACCAGTAGATCCAAGAAGTCCGAGTGCAGGATTTCTCACCTGTCTGTATGTATGCAGTCTTCTGTATCTATAACTAAGTATGGAAAAAGTTCAACTTGTAACTGTGCAGGTGTGATTAATGTGTGATGTCTCCACATACAGCTGCTGTGGAGAGGTCCCAGCATGTTGAGACTCATGCCCAGCAACTGGCCCGGCTGCATCAGCAGTATGGTGAGTACAGAATATCCCCTAATATTAGCAGTAAGAAATCAAAATTATAGTAATGGTAGTACTGCCTGTATATATAATTGTGCTGTAAAAGTCAGGAATAAATGCCTGTGTCAGGCTGCCAGCAATACCTGGAGTATTCCCAGCTGCTGAGTAATACAGATGTCAGTAGAAAACAAGGTACAATATGCAGGAGAGGAATATTAGAATATGTATGAGTGTGTCTGAGTGAACCTGCCAAGAAAATGCCATGCCGGGACTACTGTAACAGTTAGAAATGAAAAACATTCCTCTGTACAGATCATGCAGGAATAGTAATTGTGGATTTCTGAGTTGTACACAGATATGTATGTCAAAACTAATAAAGGTGATCCCAAACACTGCTATGTGTCATCTCACTTGTACCTGAAAAATAGAAATTTGTATGTCCTGCAGAATGCGTTAACTGAGGTGAACTGATTTAGCACTGCTTGTCTGCATGCTTTAGAATGGGCATGTCAAAAAAAAAGCAACAGTACATATTTCCATCAGAATGCGTTTTACTTGTTTGTCTTCCAGCATTGTCCTGTTTTAACCTTTCAATTTCAGCTATATGTAGCTGTGAATGTACTGAAAAATGTATAAGGCTAACAGGTGCAGACTTAAAATCTACACTGTGTACTCAAGAATCTAAATTTCAGTATGTAGTTGTAAAACGGTCAAATGTGCAAGCCAGCTAATGTGCACATGTTTCACAAACAGTGACACCAGTGTCTGTTGTGTATGCATAATTTGTAATGAAAATGGGAAACAAATGACGCAACATTTCATAATAAAAGTACTGTGCACAAAAATATGCACTAGATAAAAATGTCACAAGCAGCACAGAGCACCTCCCCAGTCATTCAGTTTGATAAGTTCTAGGCCTGTAGTTCAATTTTGCACACACACCACGGTTTGAATCCAGGGACCGCCACTAACATCTCAGTCTGGTTCTACAGTTGTAAACTGCAATCTGAATAGAAAAAGTAATGTACTGCAACACATACATTTTCCATACAATGCACACAGGTAATAAAATCTGAATAGAAATACTAGTTTGATGTGTATAACTATGAAAGGTGTACACTTGCTGTGTTGCTCAGCCCCAGTCCTACAAATAGATGCAAGCTAGACATCCACACTCTGCAGTCTGGCCCAGACAAGCCCCTCAAGTGTCACGCTGTCATGGATAGTTTCACCAGTTGCCAAGAAACCTGAACACAGAGAATGTCACAGTAGATAGATGTATGTGAAAGGCACAACACAAACTCCAGGGCCTGCAACTAATATGTGAATCTGAAATATGTATAAAAACAGCAATGTAATGTGCACACAGTTCATTTGCACAGGGCTCACAGGTAAAGGAATTAGTATAGAAACAGGTCTGATGTGTATAACTAAAATAAGGGTGCTCTGTTGATATCTCTAGCTATTGGTGTGTTGTAGCAGCCCCATGGCTCAGGTAGAGTGTAAGTGTGGTCAGAATGTAGAGCAGTGAATAGTAGTGTACTGACAACTATACTTCATAGCAGTTTTCAATTGAATCTGTTCCCTTCCCCTACCACTCAAGTGATCCAAACAACACACTGAAACCAACATGGGTATGTTCTTAAACAAACCTGTACTGTTGGGACCATTGTTCCATTTGGTTTATCATTGTTTAAACTGTGTGCATACTAATATTCCCTGTTGAATAATCATTTTATTGCCTGCATGACATACCACTAATTGGCATGCTGTTGCAACCGTGAATGCCATTCCATATATGCATGGATTCTGTTTGCTATGGCACTGTTATAATTGCACTGTTTTGGGTAAATGGGAATATCCATGCATGCTAATTTGATAATATTGTAATTTGTTGTGCATGACTAACCAATATTCATTGATAATTTCCATACCATAGCACATATGGGAAGGCAGATCCCAGCAGATCCGCCTCTCCCACCCCATCTGGCCAAGACACCAGGTCCCAGCATGTCTGGGACCCAACCCAGACCTCCCTCATCTGCTGGTCCTGCACCACCCTTGGGTGGAACCGCTGCAGGGCATGGGTCTCACCCCCCCTGCAAGTGGGAGTGGCGAGAATGTTGTCACCTGGGACGAGGTCTGTGACATGGTGTGCAGTGTTCTCCAGATGGAGCTGGATGACTGCCAGCACCAGGTGGAGGGCAGGCTGGCACAGCTAGAGGGGCAGGTGGCCCCTCCAGCCCAGCCACCAGCACAGCCACCTTCAGGACTGTGAAGAAGTACTGGTGACTGCCATCGGATGGGGACATCAGTGCCACTACTACCATCTGGGGGCTTCATGAGCCTCAGATTCCCAAACATTCTCCCCGTCAAGGTGTTTACCCCCCATGTGTCATACACTTCCCCGTCTGCTATCTTGTCTGTCTGCAAATGCAACCTCTCCTACCAAACCTCCCTCATCACAATTACTTATAATCCTTCCTTAACATCCCACTCTCACCTTAAAAAAGGGCATCTGTCCCACAAAAAAATCACGTCCCATACATAGCTCTGCATTTTGCCCAGAGACATGTACCCATCACACAATTTAACCCTACTAATCATCTATACTGAATGATGTCCACACACCTCCCTGTAGGGTGTGAGGCTCCAAATTCTAAATTGCCCACATTGAAAGCATTTGTTGCTGCCAAAGAAATGCAGAGCTATAGTCCTTTCCTACACCCATCCTGCACATTCCTACCTGTTCCTCCTCTAGTTTGCTAGCTTGCCCCAATTTCATCACTTTCCTATCTCCCTTTATTTCTTTTCTTTATTTGAAATTAGTGCAGGTTTAAGTGGCTGTAAGTGGGCATAAGTGAAGCTGAGCTTATGTAAGCATCACTTAGCTCTGTGCAAACCCACTTACAACTGCTTTAAAGTGCCTTAATCACTCTGTATCCAACAGTCCTTGTTCTGCCTAGCAACAAAATCAACAGCCATTGCAGGTCTTGAACCCAGGACCTGTACAGTATAGTCAAAGCTGTTAACCACTAATCCATCACAGCTAGAAAGAAGTTTGTTGTTTTTCCAATATATATGTCAGTACACATACTGAATAGTAGTGAACAACTGGTTTGACTTCTACAATTCTGTAGTACTTATTAGTGAAAATATTGTTGAATCAGTATTTTGTTATATCTATATAAACACATATCAGTTTACACATAAAAAGGATATGGATATATATATATATATATATATATATATATATATATATATATATATATATATATATATATATATATAGTCATATCTATATATGAATATATATATATATATATATATGTGTATGTATATATATATATATATATATATATATATATATATATATATATATATATATATATACATATATGTATAACTTATGTCCATAATATGTAGTGGAGTCATACCTCAGCACCAATAGTCACAACCTGTTAGTGCAAGGGGATGTCATGTAAGTATTGCAGTTATAAATGCAGAATGTTGCTACAGTAACAGGGGTTGTCTTAACAGAAATGTATGGAAAGTCACATCTAATACTGACATGTATGCCATCAGTTACTGACAGACATCATAAGATCATTATAGTGCATTACCACACAAATCAC
Source organism: Protopterus annectens (assembly GCF_019279795.1). Taxonomy (NCBI): domain Eukaryota; kingdom Metazoa; phylum Chordata; order Ceratodontiformes; family Protopteridae; genus Protopterus; species Protopterus annectens. The sequence goes on from NC_056745.1 coordinate 864,661,331, forward strand.
AGTAATGATCCTGTGGAATACAGCAGAAATTTGACCAATAAATGTGGACAGTCTGACACACTCTGGTCAGTCCAGTGGTATACACATAACTCCTTAGTGCAAGACGTGGACCAAGCCTGACAAAGTGGATGTTTGCAGCCATGTAAATACGGATATTACAAAAATACTGGAATAGATAAGCTCACACAGTTTGTGCATTCACACACTTCTGTCAGTCTGCTGTTCCACATGCAATTAGCAGCTGGAGGACTGCAATTCATGCACAGGCCATCATCTGATCATGTGCATCACTTACAAAACTCAAGCTGCCGCCTAAGGAGATGTACTTTTCCACATCCACCAGAGAGGGAGAGAGAGAGAGAGAGACAGAGACAAAGTAAGAAAGGAAGGGAGTAGGAGAGTAAGAGCTAAGCGTGTTTGTGTATGATCCATGGGTGGAGAGTGGTGTCTGGGTATTATGATAGTTGCCTATATTGTGTACTAATCCATACTGTGACATGGTAATTGCACATGGCTATAGACATTTATGGCTGAGGATTGGCTACAACAATCTCTACAATGTTTGAAAAATGCTGGCCTTGTAATGTCAACAATGGGACATGTAGCTCCTCAATATAATGATGTAACAAAACCCACACTGCAATGGTTTCTGTCATTATACAAAAAAAACATCACCCACACAGGACAGTGATGACACACACACAAACACACACTTACCAGTACTGAGTTTAAAACCCCTACCTGACTATGTATTGCTATTACATTGTTATACAGTCATTGCAAGTGGCATGGAGCTTACATGTTGGAGAGCTATCCAAACATATCTTTGAAAGTGAGGGACATCAGGAACAGTGATAAAGGAGGGATAAGGGAAGTGTAGTACATGTGACTGTTCACAAAAGCAGGTGTTAAGGAAGACACACCCACACTCTCTCAGGGAATCACACGCATTATCACAGTTGGCAGGGTCAGGCTTAAAACTCCTACCTATCTAGTTTGCTACACTACAATATTATGCAGCTATCACGTGCACCACAGAGCTTATCAGGCTGACATATGGCCAAAGAGTTATTTCAAGGTGACTGACATCAGCAGACATGCTACAGTAGGGCAGTGGGAGGTGTAATGAGTGTGAATGGCTTCAAAATCATTAATCTCCATACACACACACACACACACACACACACACACACACACACACTTACCAGCACTGAGATGAATGGGTTTATTGCTTCACAGGTGTGTAGTAGTTGAGTGTGCCTGAAGGCTGTGCAAGGCTACGCAAAGGGAATACCTTGGCATCAGGCCACGTGACAATAGTCTCCAGTGTGGCTCATCTGGGTTACTATTGTGGGTGGCCAGTGTTTTGCAATGCTTGCCATGTATGTCATCTATATTCCATAACATAGACAGTGTCTGGGTTGTGCATATGCCCCACGTGAATGTCCTGTGGTGTGTGGAAGTGTACTTGAGGTCTCTGGGGCATGTTGTGTGGACAGATTGTTATCATCTGATGTGGCATTCCTGACCTCATTCAGTGAGACCTGGCTATGGAACTGAGGTCATGCCAGTACCTACATTGCCAGCATAATACAGGTATTCAGTGGAGTTATTGGCATCTGTCCATACAGGGTATGTGTATAAGGCATGGTATTCCCTTTGTGGGTTACATTTGCAGACTCTACAGTTGTTGCAGGTGTCAAATGGGGAACATAGCAAAGGACCACTGTAAGCATTTATTTGCCTATTGTAGGGATGGAACAGGGAGCCATGCCATTTTACTTGCTGGATAACACACACTCAGTCAGGAGATGTTACACATCATAGTACATTCTGATGTCAGTGGCAGTGTTGTGGTCAACAGTAATGTAGTCCAATGTAATCACACCATGGTTATTATCTCTGGGCAATATGCAGGGAACTACCAATATAGTGGTTGTTGAATAGTCAAGTGTGTGTTGTGTATGAGACATGGGTGGAGAGTGTTCTATGAGTAATGCAAGGGTTGCCTAGATTGTTCACCGATCCATAATGTCACATGTAGGGCTATGGATTGCCTACACCAACCTCTCTGCTGTTTGACATCTGTTGTCCTTGTAAGGTGGACATTGTGACAAGTAATAGGTTCTCAGTATAATAATTTAACAAAACCCGCCCCACAATACATTCTGACATTACACAAACACAACAACCTCCACACACAATACTGATGACAGACACACACTTGCCAGTACTGAGATTCAAACTCCTACCTAGCTATGTATTGCTACTACAGTGTACCACATTTATTGCATGTGCCACAGACCTTATTGGACGGAAGCTGTCCCAAGGTACTTCTAAGGTGAGGAACATCACCAGCCCTTGTAAATACTGGCATTGGGTGATGTAGTGGGTGGGAGATCCCAAAAATAATTCTATCCTAATCACACATTTACATTTACCAGGGGAGAGGTTCAAACCTATATCTAACAACCTTTACAGACCAGTATGTTACACATTTACCACATGCACCACTGACCTGATATGGTTTAGGTTTCGCAACAGATACTTGTAAGGTGGATGATATCTGCAGAACTGCTCAAGTCAGGCTCTCAGACTGGCTGTAAATGGGGCCAAAATCTTTGAGGTTCACACACAAACACTTACTACAGATGAGGTTCAAACCCATAGCTGTGTAGTTATTGCTAAAACATTGTTCCACATTTGCGGCATGTACCACAGAGCTTATAGGGCTAACCTTTTTCCAAAAGTGTAGTTCAAGGTAGATGACATCAGCAGGCTTGCTAAAGCAGGGCAATGGGAGGTGCAGTGACTCTGAATGGCCTCAAAATCATTGATCCCTACACACACAAACAAACACACACACAGAGTTTCACAGTTGCCATGTCTGGGATTAACACTCCTACCTAACTAGTACATCACACTATAGCATTACACAGTTATTGCATGTGCAACGAAGCTTACAGGGCTGAACCTTCTCCAAAGAGGTATATCAAGGTGAATGACATCAGCAGGCTTGCTAAAGTAGGGCAATGGGAGGTGTAGTGAATGTGAATGGCCTCAAAAGTATTGATCCGTAGAGACACAAGCACACTTTCACTGTCTGGGATTAGAACTCTTACTTAACTAGTATGTTACACTATAGCATTACGCAGTTATCGCACACACAGCAGAGCTTATAGGGCTAGCCCTTGTCCAAAGGTGTATTTCAAGGTGAATGACATATGCAGGCTTGCTAAAGTAGGGCAATGGGAGGTGTAGTGTCTGTGAATGGCCTCATAATCATTGATCTATACACACACATACAAACGTACAAAATGTCACAGTTGCCATGTCTAGAATTAGAACTCTTACCTAACTAGTATGTTACACAATAGCATTACACAGTTATCGTACATGCTATAGAGCTTATACAGCTAGCCATTGTCCAAAGGTGTATTCCAAGGTGAATGACATCAGCAGGCTTGCTAAAATAGGCAATGGGAGGTGTAGTGTCTGTGAATGTCCTCAAAATCATAGATCCTATACACACACACAGAGTTTCACAGTTCCCATGTTTGAGGTTAGAACTCCTACATAACTAGTATTTTACACTATAGCATTGCACAGTTATCACACATGCCACAGAGCATATAGGGCTAGCCCTTGTCCAAAGGTGTATTTCAAGGTGAATGATATCAGCAGGTTTGCTAAAGTAGGGTAATGGGAAGTGCAGTGTCTGTGAATGGCCTCAAAATCATTGAGGCCCTACACACACTTTCATAGTTGCCATCTCTGGGATTAGAACTCCTGCATATCTAGCATGTCACGCTATAGCATTACACAGTTATTGCATGTGCCACACAGCTTATAGGGACAATCTTTGTCCAAAGGGTATTTCAAGGTGACTGACATCAGCAGGCTTGCTAAACTAGAGCAATGGGGAGTGCAGTGTGTGTGAATGGGTCATAAACCATTCATCTGGAAACACATGCACACAACACTCAGTCACACACAACTTTACATTTGACAGGACTGGGTATATGACTGCTAGATGAATAATGAATTGTACTGTCATGTTACACAGTTATCACAAGCACTACAGACACTATAGTGCTGAGGGCTACCAGATGCAAATATCTACAGTGATAGACCACAGCACATCATGTCATACTGGCCAATTGGATGTGTGGTGGGTGGGACAGGCCTCATGATGGGAAGATCTTTGTCACTCTCTTTCCCACATCTCTGCCTGTGTATGTTTGACCTATTATAGTGTGTTATCATTGGATATATGTGTGTATTCCTATCTGATGTGTGTGCAAAGTATGAATGGTGTGCAATGTGTTGTGTGTGCACAGAAATCTGCGACGGACAGATATGTATAGTCCACTGTTGTTGTCAGACATGGGCTTCATTTAGTGTGGGAGCATGCCCAGTATGACCCTTCTGTATTTTTGTTGTCAGACATGGGCTTCATTTCTCTAAGTGTGAGAGCATGCCCAGTATGACCTTCTGTATTGAATGTTTGAATCCATTACAAGTTGGCTGTACTCCAGTGCAGGCATTTGTACTCTACACCTACAGCTAGCGACCTGTTTATGCAGGATATCTGTAGACAGGTTGACAATATGGAGTCACAATGGGCAAAGGATAGTGGGATACTGTAACTAATTGTGTCTGTGCTGCTTGTGCTACATGGTTTTGGTGTTAGCAGAGATATTCAGACATATGTACTCTTTTACATTGTGATGTACTATGTCATCAACTACTAACAGATATACTTATTTGCTCAAAGTAATTTCCTGGGGAATACAGGATGAATGAAGGTGTGTCCAGTATTGTGGTTTGCAGCCTACATATTCTTGCACACTTATGCCATTCTGAAGGAGGAGCTGCAGCCACTTGCTGATGGGTCTGTGTAAATGGTCCAGCACCTTGGTACTGTGATGGCTGGAGATCCCCTGCTTGTACATCTATCTGCATGACAGAATGGCCATATCCTGCTGTGGCCATACCTTTCAGCTGTACAGATTCACACAGGTTACCCAGAGGCAAGGCTCATATATCTGGTCAGTTCCCCTTCATATTGTAGTTTATGAGCAGGTTTTTATCCACCCATTACTAGGTTTGCAGGCAAGGATAGTATGGGCAGACATCAAAGCTTCAGACTTCACACACTCTATGGCATCTATTCTTCTACACCCCCCTTTGTTATTCTATCCTCTTCCTAACATTATGCAAGTGATATCTGATAAGTATCCTTATAATTATCCCTCTATCCCAGTGGTATTTAGGGGTTGGTCCACAGTTCATGAAGTAGGACATGGTGGGCATGCTACTGGGATTTGTTAACGTGGACTATGTTATGTTGTTATTTGGGACTCCATGAGATAACATACATTGGCAGTATGGGTGAGGCACAAGTTTCTAACAGAGGACTGTAGGGCAGTTGGTAGTGATGCAGGCCATCTGTAGCAGGCCAGTGCATTCTGTCACTCCTACAGTCCCAGGCTGCAAGCCACTGGATTCCCCTGAAGTGACAGGGTAGGTGTGAGGGGTGTTAATGGCAATAGTTCCTGTCCTTATTAATCCATTGGTGTGGATGCTGGCAGGGTGCTGCTTACAGCTAGGGACACACTTGCATGGGACACCTCTTCAGCATGCAGCATTTTGTGGGTATTCCCATACAGAAGTTGGGTTCATACTGTACTCATTCCCAACAGCAGAGATGTGACCTGTGATCGACCTCTGGCTGATGGTGGGGTGAGCTGAGTACATGTGGGCTATGGAAGCTTCTTGCAGCTGACTCACAGATATACCTGAGTCATTCCCCTTATCCTGGCTTGTGCCGGGACATCAGCAATTTCTCATTACTTCATAACTGTGTCTTTTGTGGTCTGCCAGTGATGGCCCAAACTACATCAGTATTCCATACTACACAGACAACTAATGGGCTGCTAACCTGTATGTACAATTCCAAAGGTGTGTACATTTGACAGGTACATTTTATATACTCTGTCTAGGGTACTTCCACCTGTGTACTGTGTGTATGTCTGGGCCCACATTCATGGCATCTCCATCTTTCAAATGGTGACGGATGTTACATCCAAACAATCAGTATGGATGACTGCTGGATTAGGTCTTGCTGGGATGCATTGTGGTTGGCACTGCAGTTGTCAGAACATGGTTCTGTCATCAACAGTACTGGCCATAGGCCACTGGGATACAACCCTCCATGTCTACATGCTGACCACTTCCACACATTATACAACACACAACAACCTAACACACAAGAGCCCTGCATATTGTACATGTGCAACAATCTATCCTGCTAATTTGGCCAACTCAGGTAATCTGTGCTCCACTGTTATTAAACCCAAACGTACATGTTACTAAATTTCTACATAAGATTGTGGGAGGGCACACCTGATGGCTGTAAACATTTGCTATGACTGTACTGGTATTTCAGGTACTCTGTTGGCTTCCATTTCATTCTGTATTCTGACCTATCATGCAGACTGGAGGCATATCAGTGGAGTACAGATCTTAGGTTTTATTAACCTACATTTCAGTTTCAGACATCTTACCCTTCAGAACTAACATCCAACTGCCTGACCTGTTATAGTCTCTCTGTGTAGGCCTGCAGGGGGGTTGTTCTCTGTTGCCATCAATTGGAGACCTTAACACAGACATTCTTTGTCTTCATTTCTACCTGTCCTGCTGGCCGAGATTGTTTTTGGGTATGTGAGCCTCACTGCCATACATGTGAGTGTCCTATGGACACACATTTGGCCCACCGCATGTCCTGCAGTGGGATTTGTCACCTTGTCTAGTACTGCCTACTTTGTTGACACCAGTATTTGTTATGAATTTCATGCTGCCCATATAGGTGTCTACTATCTGCTGCCATCCCAGTCAGCCACCCAATTCCCTCGCATACTCACATCCATACCATAGATACAAGTAGCAGAACATACTACACCATTCAGCAACTGATAGGGAGAGTGACTTATCTTGTGGCTGTGCCAGTATTGAAGTAGGTGCTGGAGGGCTGACTACATTGGACGAACATAGTACACTCCCTATACATAGTAAAGCACAGGTAGTGTCATGTTTGGCATCCCTTTTACTGTATGTGTGAGTCAGAGAGAGGTGTCATTACCTGGGTTCCTACCTACCTTGCCTGTGCTGGCCTTGGCAATGGAGGGAGGTTGTGTAGCCCTGTCCCATGCTCTTCCTGCTGCAGCTGTTTCCACAGGATCATATTGTGCAGCATGGCACATACAATGAAAATTTGTGCACCTGTAGCTGGAAAGTACTGCAAGGCTCCACTGGATATATCCAGGCACCGGAACCATGACTTGACTATTCCAAATACATGCTCTACTATGATTCAGCTTATGCGTGTGCCTCATTATGGAGTTCTTGTTCAGGTGTGTGTGCATTTCTGATGGGTGTCATCAGCCATGGCTTCAGTGCGTAACCAGCATCCCCCACTAGGTGGCCATATGGGATGTCTCCACTGGAAAATCTTTGGTACAGCTGCGTCATATCCCAGATGTGGGAGTCATGATAGCTTCCAGGGCTGCCAGCACCCACATTCATTATAATACCCTGGGCATCGCACATGATCTTGTAGTTGATGGAAGGGAAGCCCTTGTGGTTTATGTAGACCCTACCTTGCTCACCAGTTGGTGATTTGATGTGTATGTGCATGCAGTCTATAGCACCCACTATCTCAGGGTATTCTGCTATTTGGTGGAAGAAACGCATATTGCTGGTCAATGCCTCACGGGTGTTGTGGAAATATATGTGCTCACTGGCATGTGCTGACATGGCATCCAGGAACTGGTGGAGTACCCTGGATGCTGATGCCTGTGAGATCCCCATGATATCCATAGTTGGCCTTTGGAAAGTACCTATGGCTAGTATTCCTAAGCTTGCACATACCTTGGTATCCACTGGGATGGGTTCCCCTCTGTTGGTTATGTGTGTGAGGTGTGGCTGCCACAGCTCAACAATTTGCTGTAGGAGGTCCCTGTTCACCCTATACCGCTCCACTATCACCAGCTCATGTAGCCCCTGGTTGGTTACTAGGTCTGTACACTCTTCTCCTTCTCCTCACTGTGGTTCAGTCATCAGCATTCTCATCCTCACCACCCTCAGCCTCTTCCACATATTGATTTATGAGAGCAACAGCAGCCCCTATCATTTTGTTGGTTTTGTTAGGTAAAATTTCCTTGTTCATGTACACCGGTGGTGTAGAGTTTGCGGGAAAAAACAGAGTGAAAGGTGTTTGCGTAGTTTATAGTAGTGTGCCAGGCTGGGCTGCTGCCTGTGTAATTGCCTGATTCTGATCCATTTCACCCGCCAGCTATGCTAGTTCTCCTTGATTATGTTCCTACTACTGTTTTCCCTTCTCATTGCCTTACCGTTTAAGCCCTGAGGTGCGTTGCGTAAAACCAGTGCTCAGATGTGAACGGAGCTGCTATTTTCTGTTTTTTTTTAACCTGGAGTGCGGTGCACACACTCATTTAGGCAATGTAAATACTGCTAGGCAGCTTCAGACATACCCACTTCCTTAGCTGTGCTTAGCTAAAGGCAAACATGAGCCACTGTGCTCCAATAAGCCTACAGCAGTCATGACACTCCCCCTCATGAGGTCATCTAGCTCTTAGGTTTAGACCATGGTGTTATTGCACCTACACAGTTGGGTGCATACTAGCATTGAGGAGAAATCTGTGATTCAGTATCATTCCCCTCATTTGCATAGACTTGACTGCTAATGCATGGTTACAAAACTGACACTCAGCCTTCCCCCTTAGCAACCACTATTTCATGATCTTGTTGTGTTATGCATGCCATTGACTATTATGGCAAAATGATTTTGGTTTAAAAGCTTATTTCCAGCTTTGTTTCTTATTTTCAGGCCGATCCTGTTCGCGCACCGCTGCCCTATACTTAAGCGGCCGAAATCAGCCAAACAAAAAAATTATTTTTTATAATTCTGAAACAATTTTTCATGCCTATGGTCATATATTTGGCCATTGGCATGCCTAACCCTTATAATATATGCTTTTTTATGAGCTGTCATGCCTGCATTTTGTATTTTGCAGAATGTATTAAGCTACTGGCTGAATTCATTTCTGCAGTCTACACAATTCCTGCACGGACACCTGCTTGCTTCCTGGATCACTAATTCACTTCATTTGCATAGTTTTCACCAGCAAATGAGGTAATTAGCATGCAGGGGCTGTGTCCATGCAGGAATAGTGCAGGAGCACTCGTGCACATCCTGGGAGCTCATTCCTGGATCGCACATCAGCCATATTGCCTGCAGCAGCTCTTGCACTATTCCTGCACACCGTGCAGAGCTTGCTGAATCCTGGGGATGCAGTTTTGAATTAGTTGTCCAAATATGCAGTAATGAAAAGGTTCACCTTAGAAGCATATTTAATTATCTGTATAATGCAGATCATAATAATTAACAACATGGACCAGTAAAGCTAAATTCCTTTTTAGTCATATGAGAGTAAGCCGTCCTGTCTCAAGCAGTGATGGTATACCATAAACAGTATATATGCTAAAAGGTATTTAACTGATTAATTTAAATATTAATCTCCGTATAATACTGATAAACAAGTAATTCTTTACCAGTACATGAACTATACTTATTAATTTTGTTTATCATATAAGGCTTTTAAATCAGCTTAAGTTGGAATCTGAAGAAGGGAGCGAGAAGAGAAGGAAGAGAAAAGAAGGAAGAAACTTGGAAAAGACTGACAGTTGGAAGCATTAACTATATTTCTGCTGTGATAAAGTCACTGAAACATCTGCCAACATATAGTGATTATGTTATATTGTTTTAATTTGCTAAAGGATTCACCGTAACACTATTTAGCAATTATTCACAAGGATTAACTTCAAGCAATATGTTTTCTACAATGAACAATTTTAACATTATAATATATGCATGTGGCTATGTTGCTAAATTGATTTCCTCAAACCATGTCTTTCTGTAAGATAAGTAAACTGGCATTCTTGTATTTCCTTTTAATGTGTCACACCCCAGTATTAAGATATCAAAAACAAACTGAGCTGAGACTGAAGGATAAAATCAGATGCTGGGACAGTAAATAAAAGTGTATGTGTAGGTTTATTTATTACATCATTCTGTATAGTTTGCATAATGGGATGAATTCTTTCCCAATCAAAGTTAGATCCAGGTACTAATAAAATTAATTTAAATTAAAACAATAAGGCAGAGAATCTTCAACATGCATAGTTGGCAGTTTGGCACAATTTGGAAAGGCTATAGGACTCATGAATGATTTATGAAAACTATTCATTGTGAATGCTTCATAATGTGGTGAATTACCAGTAATGAGAGGGTCCTGCAAAAGATAGTTAACTTTAACAATATTATGTTAATTTTGCTCTTGGGGTTGATTCACATGTTTACTACCAATCTGAATGTATACAGTATGGAAAACATATATATTTTAATAACAAATTTACAAGCGTGGCTTACCTGTAAGCTTTGTTGTCCTTGAGTGAGTCTTCTAGTATGAGGCCTATTGGGCCTTATCTGTCATCTCCCTGGTGTTCTTCAGCATTCTGGCAGGAGCTCAAAGGAAGTGTGCACAGAGACTGGTTGGTAAATTATTCCCAGTTTTAGATGGAGCTGTCTGTCAGTGAACGATTACATTTGGTGGTATGCTTTGATTTAGTCTTTTTTCAACCAGTATGTTAGCTGGCCTGGTGGTAAGGTCTTCAAGTTTCTGTCTTGGCGTTTAGGGTTTGATCCTCCTCAAGTCTTTCTGCAAATTTATTATATGTTTACTTAATTTTAAACTTACTGTGTGTTTGGTGGAAAGACAGTGGATCAGGCTTGTGGTTTCCAGGTTGACTCTGCGGAAGAAGATTTTGGATTGTCAGTCTATGTAATTCCTGCAGTATAATGCAATGCATACTACAATGCTTTATTAGAAAGGCTCACCCAGACTCTGCTACACTTTGCTGTGAAGAAAAGGTTAGTTTGCTTTTTATTTGTTGTATTTTGTATTAGTTTATTGCCTTTTTATATTTTGAATACTGTGATTTGTTTTCTTTACCTTGTGTTTTACTTGTATTCTGCTTTTAACTGCATATTCAAACTTCAAAAGACACCACAGCTCTGTCTCTTGTGAGTTGGGCAGACATTTTTCCTCACCCCCCCCCACCCTGTTCTTAAATACCACTGTCTTTCTAGTTGCCTCCCTCTTATGTTAATTTGACCATATATCTCATTTCCTCTCTGCTTTCACTGGCTTGCGTGAGTAAGCACAAAATTATCATTTTGTGAAATCACTCCCCTTCAACTATTTAAATTTATTGGCCATTCTACTGTATTCCATAGTACCAGAATACAAAAGTGATACCCCTTTTCAATCTATCTTGCTGTTTTAAAAATAGTGACTCTCCACTAAAACCTAACTTTTTAGACAGTTAAAACTTAAGTTACCTACTTTCACATCTAACCTCTCTAGTACATACTGCAGTGTTTAGGATAAACCATTTTTTTTTCATCTTACCGTTAAGCATCCCTGTGACTAGCACTTGCTCTAATACCTGCTGGAAAGCACTAGGAAGCCTTAAACTGATACAAGCACTCAACTCTCCTTATTAATAAGGACAAATTAATCATAGGCACTAAACAGCTTATAATTGCAAAGTACCTTGCTAAGGTAAGGGAAAGCAGCTCCTGTACTTTTCAAAAAAAACAAAAAGCACCAAACCAGACATGTCCAAGGGTCAGCTTCTGGTGATTTCTCCTGTCCTCCTGGTGAATCTGGGCATACTGGGGCAATGCAGGATTTGCCTCATGTACACAGGCAACCCTCTCCTCCTACCACCCAACACTACAAACTGTAAGAGATGCACTTACATAGCCAAACTGGAAGCAAAGCTCTCTCCACCCAAGATTGTGCTAGACAGTCAAGAGGAGAAGGTTAACACCAGCACTACACCTCAAGCAACACATAGCCCTTCTAAACTCACACCACCAACACCCACACATAGCAACACTAAATCCACATATATGGAGGCCCTTAACTGTAACCTGCCCAAGTAACAAGGACCTCCGAAGCTGAAACGCAAACAAACACCAATCAGAACCAAAGTGTCACATAGCTCACAACACCAGTGTGCCACCCAGCAACAGCCCCTAAGGCAAGACAACGTACCTAACACTTTAGTCATAGGTGACTCTATAGTCAGGCACACTGATGTCCCACTCACCAGGCTGAACAAGGAGAAAATTACAGTCAGTTGCCTGTCGGGTGCCAGGATCTGCTACATAACTCATGCACTCAAGTCATTCCACAACAAGTACAAATATGACTCTGTCATTGTCCATGTTGGAGTGAATGACTTGAGATGTACCTCCCTGGACTACATGAAAAGAGACATAGAAGAGCTCTTGGATCATGTGGCCCAGGCAGGTATGACCCTAGCCCTGAGTAGCATCCTGCCTTCGCCCAGAATGATACCACAATATAAGGACAAAATGATTGACTTCAACAATTGGCTAAGCTTCTGGTGTCATTCAAAGAGGATCCAGTATCTGTCTGCCTGGGACAACATGATTGACAAACCACGATGCTTTGCCAGAGATGGTCTGCACTTGTCGCCCCTGGGATTCAGGTTACTGGCTAAGGCTCTTGCCACCCCTATAGTCCCTTTTTAGGCAAAGTTCAAAGGACAAAACCACCTCCGTAACAGGTACAAGCATGCAAAATCTGAATGTAATGCTACTCAATGCTAGAAGTCTAAACCTCAAAATGCACTCCCTCAAGGCACTCCTAAAAATGGAGAACATTGATATCTGTGCAGTAACTGAGACCTGGTTCAAGGCTCCAGAGAGCACCCCTGCAATACCAGGCTATAACTCTTCCCACACTTTTCGGCCACCAAACCAGGATCGAAACACTAAAGGTGGAGGAGTGTCCATATTCGCCAAGGATATTCACACCTACAGGCTAGTTGCCCAACACAATGCATCTGAAATTCTCCAGGTGTAACTAACACTAGGTAAGACTGAAATCCAAATTGTAGATTGCTACAGATCCCCCACCATGCCCCAAGATTCTCACTACACCTTTCTAAACATACTGGAAAATATTACATTCTGGAGATATCCATCCCAACCCTGGCCCCTCTTCTTCTCTGCCCACCCTCACTCTCCCCAAAACTACCTCTACACTGCCCCCACCTTACTCCTCTAACAGTCATCAACCTCAGTTACTCATTGAATATTCAGAGTCTAGCAAATAAAGTTACTGAGCTGCACTCATGGATAGCTCTCAATACCCCTCACATCCGCTCCCTATCTGAAACCTGGCTCAAGCCACAAATCTCAAATAGTGAAATACTCCCACCAGGTTATAATATCTTCCGATCTGATAGACCTGTAAAAAAAGGTGGTGGCGTGGCCATCCTCTACTCAAACAACCTTAACCTTTCACCATACCCTTCCCCAATTCCTGACTTCCTCCCAGCTGAAATCATCATCCTTAACTGCCATCTGAATCCCCACAAAAAAATTTAAATTGCCTCTATCTACCTTCCTCCTGGTAACAATCTGCCCATTCTTGAAAACATCCTATCCTGGTTCTCCCACAACATACTATATGAAACACTTATCCTTGGTGATGTCAACATTGATTGGTCCAAACTCACAACTGACTCCCCCCAACTTAGTATCCACCTACACGGCCTCCACCAATTTATAACATCTCCCACTCGCTTCCATAAAAATTCCACCTCCAGCTCCATCATAGACTGGATCCTTACCAATTCCCCCCACCAATACCACAATCCCACCACCTTACCTGACTTCCTCCGTGATAATCTCCCTACCATCATCTTAAGACACTACTCCCATATTCCTAAACCCCACCTTATCAAAGACTGTCAAAAACTATCAACTTTCAATTCATCCCAATTTAACTCCATTCTCCACAACATAGATTGGTACATCCTAAAACACCTCCCCCTAAACGATGCTGTAAGCATTTCCAATAGCATCTTCATGAGTACTCTAAACTCCTTAGCTCCCTCTAGGAAGATCAGAGTAAAATCAAATCATGCTCCCTGGCTCTCCAAGGAGACTAGGTCCCTCATGAAACAAAGAGATAGTGCTTAGAAAACTTGGGCTAAAACTAAACAACCACCTCTTCTTCAAAAATACAGACAACTGAGGAACCTTGCAAAAAAACATACAACTAATGACAAAAAGTTATACTACAGCTCTGGTCAGCTTAACAACAAATCCAATCCTCAAAATTGTTGGTCAACTCTCAACAGTATCCTCTATCCTGGAAAGCCATCTAATCCCTCCCCATACCCTAACTCTTCCTCTCAGGAAACAGCTACCCTCCTGAATAAATACTTTATCACTTCCATCCAAAATCTGGTAACCTCTAAGCCAAACTCTACTTCGACATCCACCCCTCCAAGTCCCACTAACACAACTTTGTTTTCTTTTGAGCCAGTTTCCATTACTTACATCAAATCTCTACTACTCAAGCTAAAACCTTGCTCTCCTTCCACTGACAATCTATCTCCTACATTCCTCAGACTTGCTGCTGACTCAATTGCCTATCCTATATCTATACTAATTAATCGATCTATTCTGGAATCAACTGTCCCCACCCTTTGGAAATCTTTCTTTACTATCCCTCTTCATAAAGATGGAAACTCCACTGACCCCTCAAACTACTGACCCATTGCCATTCTGTCCCCCCTCTCCAAGATATTAGAAAGATATATTCACTCGCAGCTTCTCAATCACCTCTTCACGCACCACTTACTTACCCCTACCCAACATTGATTTCGTCCTCACCACAGCACCGCCACTGCCCTCCTCTCCTTCACTCATATCATTGCAGAGGCCCTAGACAAAAATAAATGTATTTCCTGTCTCTTCCTAGATCTCCTCAAAGCCTTTGATACTGTCTCTCATCCTCTACTACTATCCAAAATCGCAAATCTCCACCGATCCCCTCTGCACTTGCCTGGTTTAATAGCTACCTATCTGGCAGGGAACAATCTGTCAAATGGCTCTCATCCTCCTCACCTTTCCTTCCCATCTCCACTGGTGTTCCCCAAGGCTCCATCTTGGGACCCCTTTTGTTTAACATCTTCATCAATGATCTTTACACCTCATGCAAAAAATCCTCCCTTATTCAGTATGCCGACGACTCCACACTTATATCCATCTCAAATAACGTTCCTGAACTACACTCCCTGATGCAACAGGCCCTACTATCCACTGAACAATGGCTCTCTCACAACCTATTGATCCTAAATCCCAAAAAGACCAAACTCCTACTTTTCCTTCCCAGTTCTCTTTCTCATCACAGAACCTCCTTTTTTATTAAATCTTTTAACAATACAACTATCTAACCGTACACCCACACAAAACTCCTAGGGGTCATTATCGATGATGAGCTAAAGTTCAACCTACACATACTCCAATGTATATAAAAAAAAAAAAAAAAACAGAAATTAGGTCTGCTATATTGGAACAAAAAAATCCTAACCCCTGAATCTAGACTTACCCTGGGCCAGGTACTCCTCCTCCCCTACCTCTTATACACCGCCCCGGTTCTTACTAATATCCAGGCCTCCACTCTAAACAAACTCCAACAGACTTACTATAAAATAGCCAGATTCATTACTAACATCCCATACAACTCACACCACTGCATTTCTTTAAACTCTCTTCAATGGCTTGAACTTCCCCAATTTCTGCTATCTTAATGTCATATGCTGCACTCTATTCTTTATAAACCCTCCTTCTGTCCATCTCTATCTTCCTTAGTCTCCATCTACATCCCATCCCGGACCCACTGTACTTCTAACCAACAATTACTTGATATCTACCACCCAAAAAGGTTTGTAAGCAAACTACTCTACAAACACTCCTTTGCCCATGCTTGGAACAAACTTCCCCTTGACTTAAGTTCAATCTCCCACACCTCACACTTTAAAAAATGAACTAAAAGCATATTTTCTCAATTCCAGAACCTGCCCTTGCCATGACCCCACCTAGTCTTCCTTCCATTTATGTACCCTCAAAAGGACCATACTTAGTACCTCATTACACCTCTCTCTCCAATGTGTCTACTATGCATTTGCCTAATTTTATACAAACAAAAAAATGTTACCAATATCCAGGCCTCCACTCTAAACAAACTCCAACAGGAATCTTAGTTTGAGAGACAGCCTTACAGAACTATTTGCAAATATATAGAGCTGAGTAAACTTTTCTGTATTATTCTGTACTATAGAGCTAAATTGTTTGCTTAAATATATGTTGTATATATATATATATATATATATATATATATATATATATATAGAGAGAGAGAGAGAGAACAGTATATATTTTTTGGATTTATAATTTGCACATTCCTCACATCTGTGTTGAAACTTTTTTCCCACCCCCCCCCCCTCATTTCCTGCCTTGTCTTCAGCTATATAATTGAGCTAGTGTTGTGTGTCCTGTTAATTAACAATCTGCATTCAAACTGGAACCTTAGTTTGAGAGACAGCCTTACAGAACTATCTGCAAATATATAGAGTTGAGTATACTTTTCTGTATTATTCTGTATTATAGAGCTAAATTGTTTGCTTAGATATCTGTTGTATATATATATATATATATATATATATATATATATAGAGAACAGTATATATTTTTTGGCTTTATAATTTACACATTCCTCACATCTGTGTTGAAACTCCCCCCCCCCCCATTTCCTGCCTTGTCTTAAGCTATATAATTGAGCTAGTGTTGTGTGTCCTGTTAATTAACAATCTGCATTCAAACTGGAACCTTAGTTTGAGAGACAGCCTTACAGAACTATCTGCAAATATATAGAGCTGAGTATACTTTTCTGTATTATTCTGTATTACAGAGCTAAATTGTTTGCTTAGATATCTGTTGTATATGTATATAGAGAGAACAGTATATATTTTTTGGCTTTATAATTTGCACATTCCTCACATCTGTGTTGAAACTGTTTTTCCCCAACCCCTCCCAGTTCTTGGTTGCAGTTTAAATTTGGTGGCTTTTGCAGTGCCCGCCCCACTGTAGATTTGATCTAAGACACTCCCCCAGGCCCATCTCTTTACCGCATACTACCTAATTAACCCTTTCTGCACTTGCTTTTAGTCCTTTTTAATTTAATTACATTTTTTCAAACTGTGTGTGGACTAATATTGCTACATATTCAAGTGTGCCAGCTTGCACTGCATGAGAATTGTATTTACTACTGCTTTTGCTACTTTTCTGAAAAAAAAAAAATTAATCTGCTTTTACTGTACTTGTGTTTCTTCCTACTTTATTTTGCTTTTGCGTCATCTTAAAAGTACTCAATTGTATGTATTACTGCTTGGTGTAACTCATTTTAAGCCTTTTAGTTTCAACACTTGGGCTTCAGACCAGTTGTTTTACATTGAGAGGGTTTGTGGTCTGCACTGTAGTGGCAGAACAGGTAGCTTACATCCTTCTAAGTTGGGAACTGCTGATTGAGGGCTCAGTGTCTGTTATTCTAAAAGTGTATTAATTCTGGTTTAAGCACTTGGGCATTCAGGCCAGTTATTTTACATTAAGAGGGTTCGTGGTCTGCACTCTTGTGGGAGGAGAGGCTGAACTCTGCCCTTCTGAGCTGGGAATTTCTGGTTAAAGGCTTATAGTGCATGCATATCTGAACTGCTTCTCACTGAAATTGGTACACCTTGTTTGCTGTAGCATAGACTAGATCCAGGCCTGCTGAATCTAGCTTTGTTTGTATAACTTGAGCACTAATCCAGGCATTCTTTAAAGTAATCAATTGTATTTATTACTGTTTGGTAGTAACTTGATTAAAGTGTAGCTATCATTCTAAGTCTTTTGGATTAAGCACTTGGGCTTCAGACCAGTTGTTTTACATTAGGAAGGTTTGTGGCATGCACTGTGGTGACAGGACAGGTAGCTTTCATCCTTCTAAGTTGGGAACTGCTGATTGAGAGCTCAGTGTCTGTTATTCCTAAAGTGTATTAGTTCTGGTTTATGCACTTGGGCTTCAGGCCAGTTATTTTACATTAAGAAGGCTCGTGGTCTGCACTCTTGTGGGAGGAGAGGCTGGACTCTGCCCTTCTGAGCTGGGAATTTCTGGTTAAAGGTTTATAGTGCCTGCATATTTGAACTGTTTCTTACTGAAATTGGTACACCTTGTTTGCTGTAGCATAGACTAGATCCAGGCCTGCTGAATCTAGCTTTGTTTGTATGCTTGTTGTTTGTTTGCTTGTTATTTCCCTGGAACGCTAATTCCACCTAAAACGTGGCTTCTCAGCTCTTCTGTGGATCCCTAATAATATCTGCATTGCTTAGTGTACTTATTTCCTTGTTTCACTTGAAAGAAAGTTACTGTTTGTCGTTTTGCATTTAAGTTACCTGTAACACATTGCACTTAAGTTACCTGGCACTTGCTCACTAAAGCAATTATATAAGTCAGCACTAAAAATTAAAAGCACTACACCCTCACTCCCCATTGGCCCTTGTTTTCAATTATAAAGGAATTCCCAATATTATTCTAGCATGTCCAAAGGTCAGTTGTCTATCTCCTCTCCGGTCCAGCTGGTGAAACTGGGAATCTTGAGGCAATGTTACAACTGCCTCATGTACACAGACAACCCTCTCCTCCTCCCAACAAATTCCAACACATGTGAGAGATGCAACCATATAGCCAAACTGGAGGCTAAGCTCTCTCAACTCAGTACTGGCATAACCAGTCAGGAGGAGAAGGAAACCACACTCACTGCAATTCCAGTCTCACATAGACCTACCACAACAGCAAACCAAACACATAATCACACAAAAACATACTCGGAGGCTCTAAATAAAGATCTGCCTAAGCAGCAGAGACCTCCAAAGCAGACACCCAAGCAACCGCTACACCAAAACAAAACACGTGCAACACATATCTCACAAAGCCAGTGTGCCGAACAGTCACAGCCCTTAAGGCTAAACAACACACCTGATACACTTGTAATAGGTGACTCTATCGTCAGGCACACTGACATCCCGCTCCCAGGCTGAACAAGGAGAAGGTCACGGTGAGCAGCCTGTCGGGTGCTAGGATCCGCCACATAACACAAGCACTCAGGTCACTCCAAGGCAAGTACAAATATGACTCAGTCATTGTCCATGTTGGTGTGAATGACCTGAGACGTACCTCCCTGGACTACATGAAAAGAGACATAGAGGAGCTCTCTGAGCATGTAGCCCAGGCCGGTATGACCCTGACCTTGAGTAGCATCTTACCCTCACCAAGAATGATGCCACAATATGAAGCCAAGATGATCAGTTTCAACAATTGGCTTAAGTACTGGTGTCATTCAAAGGGGATCCAATGCCTGTCAGCCTGGCATGATATGCTCGACAAGCCACGATGCTTCTCTAGGGACGGCTTGCACCTGTCACCCCTGGGCTTTTGGATATTGGCAAAGGCTCTTGCTACCCCCATAGTGCCTTTTTTAGGCAAGGCTCAAAAGACAAACCCACCTCCATAGGTATCACAAGGGATAAGAAACTAAGAGTAATGCTACTCAATGCCAGAAGTCTAAGCCTCAAGATGCATGCACTTGAAACTCTCCTTAGCATGGAGAACATCGATATCTGTGCAGTAACAGAAACCTGGTTCAGGGCTCCCGAGACCACCCCAGCACTACCAGGTTATACCTCATACCATGCTTTTCGGCCCCAAAACTTGAACCGAACCACAAAAGGAGGGGGAGTATCGATATTCATCAAAGATATCCACACCTCCAGGTTGGTGGCAAAGCACGAAGCATCAGAGACTATCCATGTGCAACTAACAGTGGGTAAAACTGCCTTCCAGTTTATAGCCTGCTACAGACCACCCTCCCAAACCCAGGAACCCCACTCGGCCTTCCTGAGAACACTGGAAAATATGAAGATCTCTCCAAACACCATTATATTGGGCGACTTCAACTACCCAAACATAGACTGGGAGCATTACTCTAGCTCCAACACCCTAGCCCAAAGGTTCCTAGAATTCATAAACTCAAATGCTAAGGAACAACTTGTTACCACTCCCACAAGAGGGGAAAACATACTGGACCTGATCATCACCAACATGGGGACTCTATGCACCAGAACAGAAGTGTATCCCTCACTGGTAAGATCAGACCATAAACTGATCTCACTGGATATTCACATCCCGACCCCACCCCCTGCACAGAAAACCACAGTGAAAAACTTCTCTAAAGCAAATTTCACACTCCTCAAAACCAAGGAAAATATGTCCCAGACTGCAGAATCCTTTATAAATGCATTCTATGAACACCTTCAGGAATGCATGGATCATGCAATCCCAAATAAAACCAAGACCCAATCCTCCAAAGGCAGACGTCCTGTCTGGTGGACCCCAGCCATAAACAAACTATACAATAGAAGGAGGAAGCTTACTACATGATAGAGCAAAATCCCAAAAAGGGAAGGCGTCTTTGATCAGTATTAGCAAAAAACTAAGGGCACTCATAAAATCGTCTAAGGCCAGCTTCGAGAGAAAAATTGCACAGGACACTAAGGATAATCACAAGGCTTTCTTTAGTTATGTTAGGAACCTGAGTGGGAATTCCCAGATATGCTCAGAATTAGTCCAAAATGACAAAAAATACACCGATCCCACAGACATTGCCAACATTCTAGCTGACAGGTTCAGCGCAAACTTCTCCCCCCCTCCCCACCAAAAGGGCAAATATCTATCCCAGCAGAGTGCTGCCCCCCTGACATCTCAGATGCTCAGGTAAGAGCCGCCCTCTCCAAAGCAAAAAACACAGCATCAGTGGGACCAGACGGTGTCCCGGGCTGGGTCCCACATGAACTCCAAGAAGAGCTAAACCCAAACATAAAACTACTGTTCAATCTTAGCCTTACTACAGGATATGTACCCAAAGAGTGGTGTACAGCAACAGTGGTCCCTCTCCACAAAGGTGGTGCCTCAACGGACCCTGGAAACTATCGCCCCATAAGCCTGACTAGCTTGGTCTGCAAAGCTATGGAAAGGATCATCATGGACCTCATAAATAAAGATATTGGGGACCTACGGACACTGGATCCTACCCAGTTCAGCTTTGTTAAGGGCAGATCCTGCCTCTTAAACCTGGTCGACTTCTTTGAAACAGTCACCAAGGCCATTGACGAAGGGAAGGTGGTCCACACAGCCTACCTGGACCTTGCAAAAGCCTTCGATACAATACCCCACTCGGACATTATAGATAAGCTCACCAGCTTAAATATAAACACCTATGTCACTAGATGGGTTGCAAACTGGCTCAAGGACAGAACCCACATGGTTAGAATTGCTGGAGCCATGTCAGACTCCAAACCAGTTACAAGTGGCATCCCATAAGGCTCAGTCCTGGGACCTCTCTTGTTCTGTATATATTTCTCGGAGGTATAGGCCAACACAGAAGGACTGTGGCTGACCAAGTTCGCAGATGACTGCAAACTGGGTGCCATAATCGACTCTCCAGATGACACAAGCATCCTCCAAAAGGGCCTCATAGAAACAGTCAACTGGTGCCAGAGCCATGGGCTCAAGCTAAACGCCAAAAAGTGTATAGTCATCCCCTTTGGCAAAAACAAAGTGCCCACAAATTACCACATAGGTGGTAAGCCATTAAGTACAGAAGAAGTAATTAGGGACCTGGGGACCCAAGTTGATAGCAATCTCTCATTTGACAACCACGTGGCCAAAGTGGTAAGAAAAACATTTTATATAGCCCACCTAATCATGAAGGGATTCACATCTGGATTAGAGGAGGTCATCGTGCCTCTTTACTCATCCCTCATCAGGCCCATAATCGAGTACAATGCCCCTTTTGGGATGTACCTTACCAAACACCTGCAGCAAGTGGAAAGACTCCAAAAGTACCTCACCAAGAGGATCAAAGGGCTCAAGCAGATGCCATATGCTGCCTGGTTAAAGAAACTCCAGCTCTACTCAGTGGCATACTGCCTGCTCAGAGGTGACCTGTGCTTGACGTATAAAGCCATGTCCAACCCAGAATTAAGGGACATGCTGCACCTCAAAAAATCCAAATCCCATCGAGCTACACGCTCGAGAGACTTGAACCTCAGCACTGAAATAAATAGGACATGCTGGAGGGACAGATTCATAACCCAGAGGCTCCCTTCACTCTGGAATAAAATCCCAGTCCAGGTTAGGCAGAGTCCCTCATTGACTCTCTTCAAGAGGAATCTTGATGAGTGGATGGGAGATCATAGGTTTACCCCGGGTATCACTTCTGTGTCACTGTTAGACAGAGGCACAGTATACTAACCTCGAAAAAGGGCATAGCAAAATTAATTTAAAATGGGTGGCGAAAGCCAAACATACTCTGGCTAGGCTTATAAATGCCCTAGGGCAGATAGCCTAGTATGAACCTATGAACCTATGAACCTATGTTATTGTTGACTTATTGAACTATATCAATGTAAAATTATGTTACTTAGCTTCTTTTTAATGCAACTTTAACTTTATGCATGTAACCCAACATATGTGAATCTTTTTGCTATAACTGCTATTATATCAATATTGTTTAAAATTGTACTTGCTTAAAAATGTACTACTGGAGCTTTTCTCCTCGGGTCTCCACTGAAAATGGGCCACAAGCCCAGTTGGACAAACCCGTTAACAAATGTCAATAAATAAATAAATAAATAAATAAATAAATATACAACCAAACACCCTAATACTAGATGATTTCAACTACCCTGCCATTAACTAGGAAAACTACTCGTGTACAAACACCTTTGCCCAACTGTTCTTGGCATTCATAAATTCCAATGCCCTGGATCAACTAATCCATAGTCCCACCAGGGGTCCAATATCCTAGACCTTGTCATTACCAACATGGGAAATCGATGCTCCACACCTATGGTTACCCCCTCGTTGGTCAGGTCAGACCATAAGCTAATCACCCTTAACATCCACATCCCACCCCCACCCCCCAGTAAGGAAACATCCATAAAAAACTTCTCCAAGGCCAACTTCATGCTACTCAAGTCAGAAGTTACAAACTTCATGACACCTATACAGACGGGAACTGAAAGTTGAACTGCTGAGTCCTACACTAAGGCACTGTATGAGCACATCCACTCATGCATGAATTGTGCCACCCCAAATAGAACCAAGTTGCTCTCCTCCAAAAAAAGGAAGCCAATCTGGTGACCCCTGCCATAAACAAACTTTACAACAAAAGGAAGAAATTGTTGCAGAAAAGAGGAAAATCCCAGGATGCAAAAAACTCCCTTACCAGCCTCAGTAAGAAGCTGAGATCCCTCATAAAATCCTCCAAAGCTAGTTACGAGAATAAATTTGCCAAAGATTCCAAAGACAACCGCAAGGCATTCTATAATTATGTCAATAATCTAAATGACAATGCTCAGATCTGCTCTGAGCTACAACAGAATGGCATTAAATATACTGATCCCAAGGATATTGCCAATATCCTGGCAGATCGATTCAGTGCCAAATTCACCCCCTCTCACTCCCTAAATGGCCCATCACAATACCGGAAGATTACCAAATTCCGGTAATAACGGCCACACAGGTAAATAATGAACTCTCCAAAGCTAAGAATAAAGCATCCATGGGACCAGATGACATCCCGGGCTGTGTACTACATGAACTACAAAATGAACTGGCACCTCACCTAAGTGTCATGTTTAATCATACCCTCACCTCAGACTTGGTGCCCACTGAGTGTCTCACAGCTACAGTTATCCCACTCCACAAGGGAGGATCTACTTTGGATCCCGGGAACTACTGCCCCATCAGTCTGACGAGCCTTATCTGCAAGGCCATGGAACGTATTATCATGGAACTTATAAACAAAGACATTGGCAACCTTCAAACACTGGACCTCACCCAGTTTGGGTTCGTGAAGGGCTGATCTTGTCTCCTGAACCTGATTGACTTCTTTGAATCAGTCTCCAGAGTTGTGGACAAGGGTAAGGCAGTCCACACAGCCTTCTTGCCAAGGCCTTTGACACCATCCCCCACTCTGGAATCATAGATAAGCTTACTAAGCTGGGCATTAATCCCTATGTCACTCGATGGGGTGCAAATGGCTTACTGACAGAACCCACACTGTAAAAGTAGCTGACTCCAAATCCAGCTCCAGACAAGTGACAAGTGGAGTACCTCAGGGTTCAGTCCTGGGACTTCTCTTGTTTGGCGTCTACTTCTCTGAAGTACAGGCCAACATTAAGGGACTCTGGCTAACAAAGTTCGCAGATGACAGCAAACTGGGAGCCATTATTGAATCCCCAAATGATGTGGATACTCTACAAAAGGGCCTTACAGAAACAGATGCTTGGTGCCAGAGCCATGGGCTCAAGCTCAATGCCAAGAAAGATATAGTTATCCCCTTTGGCAAAAAAACATGTACCCGTGAATTACCACATAGGTGGCAGTACACTAAACACCAAAAATGTGATAAGAGACTTAGGGACACAGGTGGACAGTGGTCTCACCTTCAATAACCACATCACCACAACAGTCAGAAAATCCTTCTATGTAGCACACCTCATCACTAAGAGCTTTTCATCCAGAAAAAAGGAAGTCATTGTCCCACTGTACTCATCTCTCATTAGACCCATTATAGAATACAATGCCCCATTTGGTATGTACCTCTCAAGACATCTGCAACAACTTGAAAGGCCGCAGAAATGCCTCACTAAAAGAATCACAGGCCTAAAGCAGATGTCCTATGCTGACCGCCTTAAAAAACTCCAGCTATACTCTGTCGCATATCATCTACTCCGAGGTGATCTCTGCTTAACATACAAGGCCATGTCAAACCCAGAGCTGTTGGACATGCTCCACTTAAAGAAATCCCAATCCCTCAGAGCCACACGCTCCAGGGATCTAAACCTTGTCATTACAATAAACAAAACATGCTGGAGGATAGGTTTCTGACCCAGAGACTTCCCAGACTCTGGAATAGACTGCCCATACATGTCAAGCAGAGCGCCACTTTGGCCCTCTTCAAAAGGAACCTTGATGATTGGATGAGAGAAAGGAAATTCTCCCAGGGGATCATGGCAGTTGGCCTGCTAGACAGGGGTCCATAGAAGTAAATAGTGTGGGAAGAAATAGCCAGGGAATTGCTAGGGCTAAGCTTGTATAGGCCCTAGGGCCGATAGCCTAGTACCAACCTATGCTGTTATTCTGATTTCTCATTATTCTAGCTGTATGTATGAGGCATTATTTGATTTTTACTTTGTGCATATAACTGAATCTGTTTTAAGTTCCATTTCTTTGGTTTTATTAATCATGATCATTTTGTACTGTTTTAGGTTCACTAGTTTCTGATTTCTGGTTGATTATCACAAGTTATTTCCTGTAGAGAGGTAGTAGTACTTGGTTTCTTCTGAAACAGTTATAATTTTTTTAACACCTTTATTAAATTATCATTTGAAACATAGGCAAATTTACATTTATACAAAAATAATCAAACTGTATTAAATTATATAGCATTAACAAACATTATACTTCACATGTATTGCTATATATTATATAACCTAAGCAACATTATATAAATGATTCAGTTCATCTTTATTAAGCCATTACTTACAACATAAGCAATCATATATTTATATAAACGAAAATGAATCACACCAACACAATCCTAGTTGCAAGCATCTTACATCATACTGACACACTCCCAGTTGCAAACATTATACATCACTTATAATCTACCCAATCATTTTCACTCAAACATTACATAACTCATTTAAGTCCTGCTTTATTTTAAACCTCATTCCTCCCCTGTATGTACTGTTCCCACAATTCCCATTTTTCCAATGTAGTTTGTTCCTATCCTTTTTAAAGTTCTCAATTCCAGTTGTTTTTTTTCTGTTACTATATTCACTACTTCTAATATAGTTGGTTTAGATTTTGATTTCTGTTTTCTAGTAATTGCTTTTTTGGCAGCCACCATAATTAGACACAGCAAGACAAACAGTTATAATGTTGGGTTAACAGATCTGTACCACTCAAAAAAAAAACAAACAAAAAAAAAAAAGCAGAAGAAGATGAAGAAGAACGAAAAGAGGGAGCAGGAGGATATTTTAGCATTCCAGAATGCTGCATCAGCAGGGCACCCAGAAACAGGTCTGTGCCAAGCTTAAGAAAGAGGTGTTCCTTCCTTTAATCTCTGTTAAAGTGGCTCAAAAAACTCTTAGAGAGAATATAGTAAGATCAATCAGCATGGAGGTGACAGTTTAATCCTGATATCACTCTATTCAATCAACATTAATGATCTTCAAAAAAAAGGGAGAGATGAAGAGAGGTTATTTCAGGATGGATAGAGAGAGTACACTTTTTAGGTTTAGCACCAAAGCTGCCCATGGCAGGACTTTTCTGACTGTATTGAAGCAAGAACTAAGTTGCTCATAAGCGTCATTTCTAAAATAATTTGTACAAAATACAACTCAGTTAAATCCAGGGGTTAAGAAAAAAAAAAAAAAAAAAACAAAGGTAAAGATCTTAATCAGGCAGGTTCTCTAAAAATAAAATATGGCAAGGCAGGTTACTAATATAGAAAGACAGACTATGCAGTAAAACAAATGAGACATTATAGCAAATGATAAATAAATAATTATATGTAAAACATAAATAAAAAATACAAGAAAAGTTTATAAATAAGGTTAAAGAGAAAGAAGAAAAACAGCTGACTTTTCAAAGCAGGTTTGATTACTGCATGTGCCATGTTAGGGAAATAGTTTTAGAGTTGTCCACAAAGGTTTGCCTACATCCACACTATACACAGAGAGTTAATTCTGTTAATCAATCCAAATTTTTTGTTTTTGTGAGAATCATGGGCAATGGCCAATTACAGTCAAGCAACAGATTTAATAATGTAACCACTGCTGCATTCTTTCACTAACATGTTCTTTTTTCTCTGTAGGAGTTTATCCTCTGTAAGTTTTAAAGGACAGATGGCAGCGGTTAATCCAGGAAGCTCAAGATTTGTAATTCATGCACTGTCAAGATCAGAGTTTGGTCAACCAAAAGATCTTCCGAAGAAGAACATTTGACAGGCACACTTCCTGCCAAAAAGTCAAGTTGAAAAGCCAGAAAGAATACCCAATTTCCCATTGATGTCCAAATTTGGAAATCAGGCAGGTGTTAGAAGGTAACTTGTAGGTGGGGGATTCAGGATTTTTACTGTCAGCAAGTACAGGAATATTTAGAGGAATCCATAGACTCTTTGCCTGAGAGAGATAGGTCAAGGATTTTTGATGTAGCTTTAGAAATTAACTTTGCTACCATAGGTCCCCTAGGGGTTAGTGATCAATAAGAGCTGCAACGATCCTACTCCACTAAGGCTTCTGCAGCATCCTATCTAACGCCTAATTATCCCTATTTTCCTGTTAATGATAGCAGATCTCTTGACCATTTCAACATAGCACATTTTTTCCCCTATGTCTCTTGACTGATCAACTAAGTTAGCCCTACTGAGTTCTCACATTATGACTTATGTCTGGTTGAACATTAAAGAGAAAGCCATTTGAGGAGATTGTACTGATGCATTCAATCTAATAGACATTAAAGTCATTCAAAGGATTCTTGAGTCTGAGAATCTTGGGTCTAAAGACCCTGCAGGATACTTGCATTTTTAAGAAAGGAAGCCACAACCTAGAAATTAACCAGCAATTGTGACAATTAGGTTTTGGGTTTTGTGGTTTATATAGCATTCTCTTCAAAAAGGACCCAACTCAAGTCCTGCTGTTGCTTATTTACTTCCTGTCCATCAGAGAGGCTCACCATATCAACTGGGCCTCAGCTTGGTCAGGGTATAACCACAAGTTTTTAAAGGGTTCCTATTAATTTGATGAAACTTTAGCTTGTCGAACTACAAAAGATCGACAGCTAAAGATCAAAATGTCCAAACCGCGAACGGTCAGCTAAGCAAATATTTCCCATGGAAAGAATTTGCTTGGTCATTACAAAAAATGAAAACTTTCAACCTGAATTAAGTGGGGGGCTTCACCCCCCCTAACTAAATATACCAACTCCGAGATTGTTCCACATTGGGGAAAGGGCAAATTCCTGTTAAGAGCCAAGCAAATTATTTCCCTGAGAAAAAATTTGCTTAGCTGGCCATTCACAGTTTGGCTCTTTCGATCTTTAGCTGTGAATCTTTTATAGTTTGACAAGCTAAAGCTTCATCAAATTAATAGGGACCCATTTTTAAAAGTAAAGGTGGTAGATTTTGTAAGTAAGAAAAGCACCATCCAGACATTTGGCTTAGCAACATGCTGAACAATCCAAATACTCTGGATAATGTCTCACTGTCTGAAACCCACTAAAAAGTCAAAATTTTTTTGGTTTTCCAATAACAGAAAGTGTTCAAGGGCAACTTGCAAGTTCTTTCTTCTCTACTCTCATTGTGAAAATACTCACCCAGCAACCAGATGTTGAACAAATCCAAATTATCCTACACTGAGCCTCATTTCTCCTTTAAACAACAAAATTCCCAACCCCAAAACTAACATGGGCAGGGGTAAGCATCTTTTTTGTGGCCAAGGGACTAACTTTTCTTGGGGTCAAGTATGACATCAAACCTTCACATGCCATGGTAAGAGTAGATAAATTACTGCTACTGCTCATGCTCTCCAACCATCCTGATAAAAGGGATGACTCCTTCCTCAAAGCTTTTACATCAGGCCTTGCCACTGAATCATCTGTATCAATGAACTCTGAAGTAGTTAAGAAGCTATCTTCTGTAAAAGGTAATGAGGTTAAAACTTAGAGATTGCTTGAAAAAAAAGGTTATTGTGGGTAGGATTATTAGCCCCTTTTCATACCCCCATGGCCAAATTTCAAGATATCCCCTATAGTCTTGGTTATTAAAAAGAAGGAAAGGGAATTTCAGCTGGTTCATCATTTTTCATAGCAAAACAGCTTTTCAGTAAATAATTTTATTTTTAACACCTTTATTGAATTATCACTTAAGACATAGACAAACATACTTTTATATAAAAGAAAACAAACCATATTAACATGTTCCTAGTTACAAATATAATACATCACAGATGTTTCTTTTTTGTATAATTATCATCAATCCAATATTACATAAATTGCTCACTTCTTGCCTTCTTTTAAACCTCACAGCTCTTCTAAATCATTATTCTACATGTATTGTTCCTACAATTTCCATTTTTTTCTAAGTAATTTGCTCCTACCCTTTTCTAGTTCTGTTATCTCTGTTACAATATCCAATACCTCAGATACCGTTAAACTTTGACTGCCATGTTCTAGTAATTGCTTCTTTTTGGCAGACCCCAGAATTAAATATAACAAGGCCTTACAATGTCTAGGCAATTCAGATCTTGTATACCAACTCAAAAATCATTTCCTTAATTACACCCATTTCCTCACTTAATG
Source organism: Protopterus annectens (assembly GCF_019279795.1). Taxonomy (NCBI): domain Eukaryota; kingdom Metazoa; phylum Chordata; order Ceratodontiformes; family Protopteridae; genus Protopterus; species Protopterus annectens. The sequence continues at coordinate 864,690,832 of NC_056745.1, forward strand.
ATTCTCACAGAGTGCTCTATAGGGACATGTTGAAGTCTGCCACCTCATTACACTCATAAAATAAGTGTTTCCAGTTACCTCTTTCTTTCCCACCACACCTCCAACATTAACCATCTCCATGAGGAAAAAAATATTTGGACTCTTCTTGGGGTATAAAAATACCTATGCAAACACTTCCAAGCAAAACTCATAGGTCTTCTAGACTTTGTTAAATTCTTGGGAGCCATACATATGTCCTTCCATTGTTTCACTGTGAACTGCTTATCAAGTCTCTCTTGTCAATCTTTTCTAAACTCCACTGATTGATTCTTATTGTTATCATGGAATACTTTGCATGCCCTACTAATTATCCCTTTTTTAACAGCAGCTTTTGTTCTAGATTCAACTAAAAACCCTTCCTGAACAGGTCTTTCACTTAGGATTCCTTTATTCTTTTGTCTTTGCCTATAGTCTAATATCAATCCCTGATAGAGAAGGCATTCTCTTTTTGGCTTCTTCCCATTATATCACCTTTCCCTTCTCCAGTTATTTACTCCTGATACCATGGTTCATTTGTCAGTTTTCATGAATTCCAGTCCTCTCTTGCTTATCTTCTGTACCTATTGCAGTCATCCCTATCATCAAAGTTTCTTTTCTCCATTCTCATGTTGGCTTAGATCTAGGAATATTTTCTGACACTTTATTAATGTAATATTCTGTATGGCTCTTGGAATTCTCCTTAGGGACCTGTATCCAAAATCCTACTCCTTATTTTTTGACACCCTATTTCATTATCATACATTTCCACTTTGATTTATAGCTTTCTGCCTCTGTTATGCAGATGAGTCCTAACAGTGTAGCTTTAAAATATCCCTTCAAATCAGGTAATCCTAAACCTTGTTCTGTTTGAAGAATCAGCTTATCCCACTTGTCCCTTGCCTCTTCCCTTCCCAGAAAAATGTCTTCAACTCATTATTAATTATTGTCCACAGATTTTCCTCTAGTTGATAAAAATATGTCAGACTTGTATATAAAACTAAAGGGAGTTTGCATCTTGCTATCCATATCCATAAACAAGAGCTTCCGGTTTCTCAGTTTTTGTATCATCTTTTCTTTAGCATCTTCCCACATATTTTCATTGCCAATGTCTCTAAATGTAAAGCCAATAAAGGGGGAAGATGGCAACCCTTACTGTTTCCATCTCTTCAGGCACAACCTGTCAGAGAGGAACCATCCCACTTTAATTTTTGCCTCAGATTCCTCATATATCCTCCTAATTGTTCTTATGATTGCATAAAGGAATTGTATTGATTCCATTGTTCTATTCATAAAATTCCAGCTTACTCTGTTGAATGCTTTCTCTGCATCAAAACCCACCAACAACAACAGTATTTTCTTATACTCTGCTTCTGCCTGGATCTTCATTGTTCTCTTAATGTTGTCAATTGTTTGCTTCCGCAACACAAAACCACACTGATCCATATCTATCATGTTTGGCCTCAACTTCACCTTTTTATAAAAACTCTATAATCATGGCTTATCATTGAAATGGGCCTATAAGAAGCTGTCTGATGGGTCTTTACCATCTTTAATTATTAGAGCCACCACAGCTTTCTTCCAGGATGTTGGTACTTCCCCTACTTTTAAAATATTGTTAAACATATTTAATTCAGCATATTTAATTCTTCCGTAAACATTTCCATTCATACCTTTTCTTGATTTCTGTATCTCTGTGCTTTATGCAGATTTTTTGTAAAATTTTTGAAATATTTCTAATACCTGTACAGGATCTTTGGTTATCTTCCTTGTTATAGGCTCCCTAAACTTGGTGACAACTCTTTCTACTTTCTGCTGTCTGAGCCATTGTACTAAATATTTTTGAGCTCTAACATTATTATCAAAAACAGTTGCTTAACAGCAATCTTTCTAAGTTCATGCATATTATCCAGATACTCCCTTATTCTCTCTTTAGCACCTCTTCTTGTTCTGTGAGATTCCTCTTATTTTGCAATACCTTAACCTTTGTCCCTCTAAATAATTCATATTAATTCTTAACCATATCTCTTTTTCATTTAATTCTACTTTATTTTTAAACCATGTATATTCATGTTATCCCAGTTTCTAACTGTAACTTCTGAAGAAATTTCTATCTTCCCCTAGTAAATTTTAAATAATTTCCACTATCCATACCTTAAACTATTCTCCTTTTAAAAACTAGGTAAGGAAGCAGCAGTATCTAATTTTTACTTCATTGTATCTAATTTTTACTTCATTACCCTACATTTTTGTCTTAATTCTTATTACAGCATGATCTGAAATAGATATTTGATGTGTGCTGCAGCATTCAATTAAATGCACATGTTCCTGTGAAATATAATTTCTATCTTGTCTAGCCCAGTTATTGTATCTTGGGGAATAATATATGAATTCTATCTTAGTTCCTACTACTGAATTCATGTCTTCCATACCAGATATGTTCATAAATTTCTTCAGAAATGTACCCTCTTTTGTTACATTTTCCCTTCTATGTTCCCCAGATACAACCACAGTTACATATCAAATTCCATTCCCTAACTATAAGTAATATTTCCTACTGAAAGCTGATAAAATTAACATTATCCATGCTGAGATGCACAGTATAGCTTGTACTTCTACTTCCATTGTCTGTTTTTGTCTTTCTTTATTCCCTCCTAGATGTGAAATATAGCTTGGGTGCTTTCAGAAAGAATTAACATTTAGTGTTAAAAATGTACTCTGGCTTTTATTACCCGAACCTATGGTCAGCTTGTCTCTATGGAAACATAAGAACAAAATGTACAGCTGCTCGGAGCTGCAGATTTCTCAACTCACAGTGAAGGTTTATTTGCTAAAGGAAAACGTTTTATTATATTCAAACAAACTTATTATTAGATTAAGCAAAAGGTTTAATCCAGGTATTCACCTATGCAAAAGTAAGAGAATACATCTCAACTCTATATATATCATGCTATGTGCACTTTTACACACCATCTCCCAGCTCAACAACCCAACATTACATCCTATCAAGTTAAACATGCTTTTGCCCAGCCTTTCTTCCCTTTATATATTGTAATGCCTACATTTCTTGAAGCTAAAGATGAAGAAAAATGGCACTTGCTTACTTTGGTATTTTAACACATACAGCAATAACTGAAAAATGCTTTACTAAATAACATGCAATTTATATCATGAAATGTTTTATATAACTACTGTTAAGAACAAAAATTGTTTTACAAACTGTACTTTTTTACTTTTCTTCCCTTCCTTTAGTGTCCTTCCAATCATTAATGGCACAAAGTGAGGAACATCCTTTTCAGTCCCCAACAAATTTAACATAGTCAACTAAAGTTCATTCTTTCCACTTTTTCTTGTACAACCATATGTCACAAATGTGATTTATGCTTTCTAGTCTTAGAATTTTTCACAAAGTTCAGTGTTACTTGTCTCCTTCATGTTCATCTACATCTCCAACCCTCAGACTGCAATTCAAGTCCAAAGTACTCCTAATTCTTCTATTCAACTCGTGCTTTTTTCTGTCTTTCAAGCATTTTTCTTTGGAAAACTGGAAAATGATTTAATTTGCAAAGTCTCTTTATGAGCTTTATTATCAAACGAATGAGAAGCAGTCTCTTCTGTTTGATGACTCACTTTTTGTTGGATGAACTTGTTTATTTCCTTCTTAGCCTGTTCTACTTGAAAAAATAAATTTGACCATCCATAAAAAAATATTCTGAAGACAGATGGATACAACAGTTTGAATCTTAAACCTGTTAGTCAGCATTCCCTGATTCTGAAATAAATTTGTTTCTGTTCTTCCTAGTGTACATTGAATAATTATTTTCCACAAGCATTCTACTGTCTCAGAGTTTTCATACCTCATCATTCTGCCACAGTTTTGTCAGGATTATTTCTTTCCTCTAGTATGATTGCATCTTTACTAATACAGATATTAGCTGCTTTCTTATGGCCAGGTTTGGAGCATACACACAATGTGCTCATTCAATTAACAAATCTTACTGTGGAATACCAGTCCAGTTTCTTATTTGTGCTTTCATAAAATTAATGCAGTCTGTTCCTTTCAGTTTTTCTGGTACAGCAGAAAATCACAAGTTTTCCCTGTATGCTCTGTAGTCTAGCTCTGCATTGTTTTGAAATAGCTCTTCTTGAGCAGTATCATTGCCAGCCAGCCTTTTCTTTATTTCAACCTCTGATTTTTTCAGTTTAATCAGTTCAGATGATTAGCTGTTTAAAGCTTCTTCCATTTCCCTAGCCTTTTATAATTTGAGTTCATGTAGTGCTTCAATGGTTAATTTATTTTAATCAGCTCTAAGCACATTTGATTTATTCTTTTCCGCTAGATCACTAGAAGCCATGTCTTTCACCAACGCTAGAGCTTGAATTGTTTTTTGCTGAACAGCTGCAGGATTCTTTCCAGCCAGTGATTTCTCTTCACTTTTTTCTGTTGATTTTGTTTTTCAGGCTCTCTAAGTTTCTTCTTTGCTGGGATCCAGGCAGTGTACTTACTAAACAGTAACTGAATTTACTAAAACTGTCACAGTTATTTAGCTCTCAGTTTCATTTTTCACACCAGGAGAGCTGAAATTAAATTGTTGATCAATGTTCAGCCATCATGGAAGTCCAATTAATGATTTTATTGAAAGATAACATTCTAGGATACACTATGTCTCATTAGATTAAGATGCACAAACCATCAAGGAATTTTCAGATATATGGCTGTGCATACTGAATGCTCAGTCTGCCTTTTGCCTTCTTCCCATCAGGGAGGATGACTGGTCTCTGTTAGGTTTTCAATTTGATCAAAATTTTTTTTCTAAAACAGCAATGCCTATGGGTTTTTCAGTGGCTTGCTCAGTTTTTGAGACCTTTATTTCTGCCTTATGTTGGTGTTGGCCACAAAGGGCTTTGTGTCAGGTCACTATTCATTACCTCAATGACTACCTGATGGAGGGAGAAGGCAGGGATGGAACTTTAGAAGGGATGATGATTTTTATGAATCTGCAGTGAACTGGGAGTTCCACTGACCAGAGAAAAGTTGGAGGGCCCTGGCCAAACCTATGTTTGTTTTCTTATGATTACTCATCAGTGTTCCCACTTCTGCCTTTAAACTTCCTACTGATAAACTACGGCAACTCAGGTATTCGCCATTACACAGGTTTCTGAACTTTGTCTGCAGAGATATTGCCCCAGGGTGAATGTTCCTCAGTTCCATATTTGCCCTTCTCAAAGGTGGCAAGCTTAAGCACCATTGGATCTGAGTAACCAGAAGGGTCAAGGACGATTTTTGCTTGTGGCATACATTTTTGTTACAGTACAATGGCATATAATTTTGACAAACTCCCCAGGTTTCTTCTGTTGAACTTCAGCTTATCATTGATGCACCAGCTGGCATAGGCATGGGTGGCTACTTCCAGGGGATGCAATTCACCAGTAAATGTCCTCCTGCATTATTAAGGGAAAGAATGAAGGACATCACCTTTTCAGAAGTCTTTTCAATTTGGTAAGCCACTTTAATTTGCAAGAAGCAATTCCAGAACATTAAAGTCTCCTTCTGCTTAGAAACTTAGCAGTAGTTCAAGGCTGCAAACTGGGAGCCATTATAGAATCCCCAAATGATGTGGATATTCTACAAAAGGGCCTTACAGAAACAGATGCCTGGTGCCAGAGCCATGGGTGCAAGCTTAATGCCAAGAAATGTATAGTTATCCCCTTTGGAAAAAAACATATACCCATAAACTACCACATAGGTGGCAGGACATTAAACATCGAAAGTGTGATGAGAGACTTAGGGACACAAGTGGACAGTGGTCTCACTTTCAATAACCACATTGCCACAACAGTCAGGAAATCCTTCTATGTGGCACACCTCATCACTAAGGGCTTTTCATCCAGAAAAAAAGAGGTCATTGTCCCACTGTACTCATCCCTCATTAGAACCATTATAGAGTATAATGCCCCATTTGGTATGTACCTCACAAGACATCTCCAACAGCTGGAAAGGCCACAGAAATACCTCACTAAAAGAATCACAGGCCTAAAGCAGATGCCATATGCTGACTGTCTAAAAAGACTCCAGCTATACTCTGTGGCATATTGTCTACTCAGAGGCGATCTCTGCTTAACATACAAGGCCATGTCAAACCCTGAGCTGTTGGACATGCTCCACTTAAAGAAATCCCAATCCCTCAGAGCCACACGCTCCAGGGATCTAAACCTTATCATCACAATGAACAAAACATGCTGGAGGGATAGGTTCCTGACCTAGAGACTCCCCAAACTCTGGAATAGACTGCCCATACATGTCAAGCAGAGCGCCTCACTGGCCTCTTCAAAAGGAACCTTGATGATTGGATGGGAGATAGGAAATTCACCCCGGGGATCATGTCAGTCGCCCTGCTAGTCAGGGGCCCAGAGAAGTAAATATTGTGGGAAGAAATTTCCAGGGAATTGTTATGGCTAGGCTTGTATAGGCCTTAGGGCCGATAGCCTAGTACCAACCTATGAACCTATGAACCTATGAACCTTACTGAACATCCGTCCAAGTCTAGATGGGTTCACTCAGTGATAAGGCTACTAGTACTGTTATGTTTGAAAATTAATTTGAGTTTTTCTAGTCATCATGTGCCACATCACAAAAAATGGCATAGCTGACAGCATATCCTACATTCAGTTTATCAGGTTCCACCAGCTAGCTCCAGAATTGACTTCCTGGGGGACCCCTGCTCCTGCAGAAGTTTGGTTCATTAGTGAAGATTATTGGGCTCCTTACTGGCAAAGTCTTGAGATTTGAACACAAGAAGGGATTACTCCTCATCACTGTGAACCTTTAAGGCTTTTTACAAAAAGCTCCCATAGCCCTTCAGACAGTGGGATCTATCTTTAATTTTACAGTTAGTTATGCATATATGTCACGAGTGATTTGTCCAGCACATTAGGAATACACTTAGCAGCAGTAGGTTGGCTGGCTTGGTTCATAGGTCTTCCTGATTTTTCCAGTCATTGGGTCACCATCAGAATATTAAAAGGTTAGGAAAATGGTAGAGGTCTAAGGATCTAAGGAAACCAAGTGGCCTCCAGCTTCTGGGAAGCATTGATAAGGGTTTCTACTACTATTCAGAGGATTATTATTCCTTTATCCTATGAGTCACTTTGTTTACATGGCTGTATGCTGTAAACCAGTGAGTTATTCATTCCTTATGGTGGGAGGACATTGTTATTGGCAAATATTTTGTCCTATCATAATTATGAAAATCCAAAACAGACCAGGCCATTAAAGGGCAGGAAATCCACTTGGATAGGACTAGCTGTCAAGTCACTTGCTCAATCCATTGGTAAGTTCCCATTGCAGGTAAGTTCCCAGTTCCAAGATAAATGGGTCTATTTTCTGACTAAATGCAGGAAGATTGATTAATCTGGCAGAAATCAATGCAACCCTGAGGAAGGTCCTCACATGCCAAGGCAACTCTACCCAGGGATACTCATCACATTAATTTTATATAGGCTGTACCTCTGTATAGCGATGGAAGATCATTTGACTAAAGTTTTCAAAAAACTAGTAGGTGGCTATCTGATGCTTTTCTATCATATATTAGATGGTAACATAATACCTTTACTTTGCAAGGAGGAAGTTATTTGGATTGTGGAACACTTCTTTATCAAGAGAGTGGCTTGACAAACAGTGATGCAACCAAATGGACATGCTGGTTCCTTCTAATACAGTCATTGAGTTGTTCACTGGCACAACACTGAATCTAAAAGAGATACAAAGCCAAAATACCACATTCAACAGTTAGATTTTACATTTGATCTTGTGTTTTTGGAAGAGGTATATTAAACTTGTTGGATCATATTGACTGCAGCATTTTGGCTTTGTACTACTTTTTAATTTCAGTAGTTCATTGGCTTAGCTTTCCAGATTTATCATGGTTTTAATTTTTGGATATGTGGGCAAATTTCACTTTGTGGACAGCTACCAACCTCCTTGATCATCCACTTGGAAGGCAACAATCTAACCACTGCACCTAAGAAAATTATTTTAGCTAGGATACTGTCGGATTTGCAGATGCTGCATTTCTTTTTCCCAACCTGGTCTTGTTCTGGTCTGTTATTCTGTCTAGATTATACTGTGGGGAGGCATAAGAAGCTCAGCTGTGGAAATTTCCAGGCAATTTATTATTCACGGAGTAGCTCAAGCATCCTGAGAGATTGGTTTTCAAGTAAGAGAAAACAGTAGCATGGCAAAAGCTGAAAAATACTTCTGTGAGCCAGAATTAATTTGAACAGTATGGGGTTTGACTTATTTAATCTGCAGTTCACTTTGTTACTAATTATTTCAAATAATGGAAGTATGTTGGTATAAAAAAAGGTCACTAACTTCTAGTTGTTTTATGTTACATAAGAGAGGCCACTTTGATGGAGGCGATGGCATACTAGCATACTGGTTGGAAGTTGCTTCATGGCTTACCCGCATTGTGTTCCCCCTTTATATCACAGTGGCCTCTTGATGGCAAACAGGTCAGGTTGAGCAAAGAGACTTAAGCCAAGGAAAGTTATAGATTGGCCAGGACATGTGCCCAGAATTGTTGGTTGTTAAGTCATGTCTGAGGGGGCTTGGATTACATACCCAGACTCTGGACAGCAGCCATAATGGGCTTGGTTACACCAGATGGCAAGAGTTGTCTCAGATTGTTATAAATTGATTTACATTCCATTGTTAAGTTGGCTGTTGATGTCATTTTTACTTCTTGTGTGTTTTTCCATCAATAAATGGTTACAAAGGCAATTTGGTGTCATCTTTGACTTAGATCTATAGGACAAACCTTGTTATACATGGAGGGAATGTAGAGGATTTTAGTAAGTCTGCAGATTAAGTTGTACTAGCCAAATTAGAAGCTGGTATTCTTAAGCAAAGCCTTTATAATAAATAATGTGATTTACTGTCAGTAACAATGTAGAATACAGACATTCTTCCCTATCTCTTAGTAGGAATTGATACATTTTACACCAGAAAAAAAGTGTGGATTTCTTTATAGTTTTTTTTTGTTTGTTTGTTTGTTTGTTTGTTTGTTTGTATATCAAATCCTATCTAAGTACCGAATATGTTGAAAGTGGAGAAGAAAAAGATTCAGACTTTAACAAAAAATATGTTAACCTTATTACAATGGACATCATAACCAACATTTCTATATCATTAAGTTCATTTTTAGTCTAAAAATTAAAATCAAAGCATTGTGCTTACTTTTCAACTTCTGTCCATACAGGTGTAATAACCATTTATTTAAAAAGAATGTTCTGGAACTCATGCATGTTAGCTAATCTAAAGGTAACATGAAGCAACTATTTGCAATGATACCTTTGTAGTCCATACCTCATTTATATGAAAAAAGTTGTATTATACATGTCTTCTAAAAATAACCCTGAAATGGGACTAGTTGATTGACAAAAATGGTTAAATGGCATAGTTTTAGTCATGGCAAACTTCAACTAGCACCACACAAAGATGTGTTTGATATATAAATATAATGGATTTGTACCCACTCCTATAATAAAACAGACAGTGACTTCATTAGTAAAAGCTAAAGCAAGCAAGATGCATAGTACTGTACCACAGGACTGACTAAGCATTTCAACGTTACTAGCATTAAAACTTGAATTATGATACTACACTGAGTCAACATTTTAAAAACTTTTTTTAGGTTGTCAAGCCCACCTGCATCCATACGGACCTTTATTTAAATATATTAATCCCATGGTATACAACTATGAAAAAAGAGAAAAGACCATGGAAAGGGAAGCATTGTTTGTATACAAATAGAAATTATAAAAGCAGTGAATATGTGTTGATAATACCAATCACCAGGAAAAAAAATCATCATATATCTTTCTATGATTTCACTATATACTACATCAATATGTATAAGTAAGTCACATTCAGTTCAACTAAATGGACCTCAGTCAAATGTGCATTCAATTAAATTTAGCCAAAAAGAATGTTGTGTCTTTTGGCTTTTCCCGGTTAGGGGTCACCACAGCAGAACTCCGGTCTGCTAATGATTGGTAGTTGATTTTTACATGCCGAGTTACCAGCCCTGACGCACAACCTTCAATGAAGGTATGCCCATTCATGCATGTCTCCATGCAGAAGACAAGAGGAAAAAATGGTGTGGAAACAAATAGCAGCAAAAAAAAAAAAAAAAAAAAGAAAAAACAAGAAATCTACCAGTTATAAGGAGACACCAACTCCAAAAAGAAAGCCATGCACCACTGTTGTAGGGGACATCTACACACAATTTTAGTAAAGCTCATAGATTCACAATTAGCTTTTCATCCAAACTGCAAAACAGACTTTATCAGAATAAAAATACTACAGCTCTTAAAGCATTTATAAAGTAAAACAAATTATTGATTCTCAATTGATTAATTAAAAAAGTTTAAAGGCACCTGTGTCAAATTCTTGAATATAGGATATACAAAACATACTTTTATATGAAAAAGTTGTTAAACAAACAAAATATTTGCAAAGTGAGTGAACAAAAAATATATGGATTTTTTTACTACATTCAATTAAATTGGCTTTCAGTCATTAAGATTCAATCATTTGGGATTCAAAAAGTTGGTTTTATCCAAATGTGGTTACTTTGGGTAACTATGAAATATCATAAAATGTTTCATGTTACTTGTAGGCAAAAAATCATGGAGATTTACATGAACTTGAGGATCTCAGAAGGAAATTTATGTCAGTTAGGGGCTTTGTCTGGTTTAACTTCCTAATGTGGCTACTGTTTGGATTGCTTGCTATTAGTGGGTATGGTAAGTATGTATATTAATGATGAACAGTCAAAGTTTTATGATTGTTAAAGAAAGACTACATGAAATGTACAGCAGATTCCATGATATATTGTCTTCTTAGTATCTTTTCCACAGTTTCGCACAATGCTATTGAAAATATCCTATAATACACACACACACACACACACACACACACACACACACACACACACACTACTTTTATCTATTGCTTGTGTGGTACTATTTAAAAAATTGTTTAATTTGTTTTATACAAGCTTATTGTCTTGGTCTTTTTAGTGCAATAACTGTATATCCCAGGGGGCATTGAGAAGATTTAATGTTTCACTTTGCCTAAGGACAGTGCAGTCTTGAAATCTGTAATAGCTTGTATACTGCATTTAAGGCCTGGAGTAAAAGTCAAGCAGTTCTTAAGTTTATTAAATTCCTTGTCTCAGACCAAGAGTTTAGCCCAAAGCCCATATGTTATGCTTTGTAAATAGATAACATGCAAAATAATCTGTAAATGCTTGAATTCTGTTTCTGAGGACCTGAAGAAAGTCTTTTTATGAACAGGAACCTTGCTTCATTTTATTGAAAACAAAGGTACATAAGTTCCTAAGTTGTGTACTAGTATTAAGGTCACATGGCTATCTAACACTGATGATAAGATTTCTGGATCAAACATTCATCAGCTCACAGATCCAGTAGTCTCTAAGAAGATTTTGAGTTCTTACTGTCTCTAATATGAAGTGGTAATTTATTCCATAATAACACCAGTTTTTGAGTTAAGTAGGAGTAACATAATTGCTTCCTCATAGTACCTAAATCAAACTTCATAGCTTGAGGTCTCCATGTTAAACTACTGCTGTAAATTTTTCTGTTCATGATAGCTTGTAAACTAGGGCAATGAAAGACTTTACAGGCACATCTTAACTTATTATTGATGTAACAATAATGAATAGTAAATAAATTGAGGTATTTTCATCTATTGTTGTAACTGTAATCTTAATGAAGTAAAATCTTTTTTGTGAATTTTCTTTTTACTCTTTTAAGATAATTCAACTGACCTGCATTGTATATGTGACAACCGTGCCCTGGCCCAGAAATCAAGGAGCCTCAATCCTCACCACTAACACCAGGGAGGTTGTCTCATAGAAGAGGAAAGGATAATTAATACACACAGTAAAGTACAATTTCTCTTAAGTGCACACAGAGATCACAGTCAGTCTGGGGCTGGTTGCTCCCTTGATTACCAGGTTCCCAATAAGACTCCCCACTGGCACAGCTATAGGGTCCAGATCTCAGCCTAACTGGGCAAGCTAAAACCTCCAGTACCCTATCTGTGCAACCAGTGCTTCGTGTCCCTGCCAAGTAGCTGGCACAACACACACACACTTTGAGATAAGTATTTATACACTTTACAGACACTCCTGGGAAAGGCTGACAGAGATTCTCCAGCTGTGCCCCTTTACCCGGACTATATGGTAGTAATTACTGCTACCACCCAGTTAAAAATATCAGCTACTAAAAGGCCCTTAAAAGGGTGTCCAATTATTACTGTGCAATATTAATATCCAATGGTAATGTGACTATTCAGTCTAAGGCTTATTGGAAGGGCTTAGACAGTAAACTCTATAAATATATAATGTACTCTATAACATAATTTATCTCTACACAAAGCAGCCACAGGTAGAAGGTTTCAAACATATTTAATAATAAATAATTAAAACACAAGACACAACTACTACACCACAGAGATATCTAAGAGTTCACAGATCACACAGAAACTTAAAATAATACAGTAGGACAGGTCTGATTTCAAAGAAAAATACCTAATTAATGTTTACTAGCTTTAACTATTCGTACAAGATATTACAGTGCTAAAACTTACATGTGAGCACAAGACATAGTGCTGATAAGTTAGATGTCCAGATCAAAATGCATTCAGGTCTCTTGTGAGAAATAGTATTTAAACATTACTAACAAACATTTCTCTAAGACCCTCCCAAAATTACATCATTTTTGACACTTAGGTCTGGTGTTCCCAGGCTAATAGAAACTCCATTTACATTATTTAGCAAGCTAACACCTGCACAAGAGAATACAACAATAAAAGGCATTTCACATATATACTCTAGCAGAAACCAAACAATAAAGCACATTCCACATCTAAATTCTAGTCATCAACTTTAGCCTTAAAACAATGGGCATGAAATCTTCATCCAGTCGCCCTGGGGATGAATTCTAACATGAAAGGATACAACATGCTTCACTGGGCCAGTAGAGTGCAATGTTGTCACATATTTTGCAGTTCCACATTTCACAGTGTTTTCTTACATTTAAAAACACAAGCCTGTATTTTACATTTATTTATACAGTTGATAGAATTATATATTAAATTCTATTTGACTAGGCTGGCAGCCTTTGCCTGTCTCTCCCCAATCATCACAGTATATACAAAAATGTTATTGTACTCTAAGACTGGCCTAATATATATTTTACATAGTAATATAAGACACATCTCATTTCTTATGCTACGATTTGTAAACATGTCCTGTTTGTATATATAAGGTCATTAATCTTTTGGAAAAACTTGCCAAGGCTTAGAAAGACAAGGTTAATTACCCTAGTAATCTATTAATCTATGGCTCTATGGATCCCATTTGATGTATAGCTTTATTACTTATTGGTAGAGCATGTGTGTCAAAGGAAAAATTAGCTTTCATGACTGTTTGCAGGTGTTTATATTGCATTTGCTCTTTTAGTGGATATTCCAGTAAGTACACAGATGAATGAACTGCAGCCTTTCAAAAATATATTGTGTTACATTTGTCATAACTTAAATGCATGAGCTGTCACATAAGAATTTAAATGTTCCATATTAGATTCATTTTGTGCAATAGACTCAGTCTTACAGTATTCTACATACTTATTTATCCAACATGCCTTAGATCTAGGAATGGAGGAAAATACATTATTAAATAACATCAGTCCAAGAACAAAGACTCATGGAACTCTAAGATGGATAGGAAGACAGTTGGAGCTTAAACACTATGTGGTTATGCATGGGGATATATCCGTTAACCATGACACAATCTGCTTTGTCAGGAATATAGTAACCTTAGCCTTGTAAGGCTACATAGTAAGGAAGGGAGTCAATTACCTTGGCTAAGTCTAAGAAAATTGCTTCACACAAGAGATCTACCTCCAGGGTCTTAGTAATTGATCACAATAACTTAATAAACTTGTCAAGATAGACTTACCCTATACAAAACCATGTTGATCTAAATCCAAAATGGCAATATATATTATTCTTCCCCAGTATCTCAGTAATGCATCTTAAGTGAGGCTGATCGGTCTATAGTTATTAACATCACTTTTAATAACTTTTTTAGATTTTAGTGTTACAGCAGATGTTTTCCCTAAGCTGAAAAAAGTACCTGTTTTGTAATAGCTTATTGAATATTAGGTGTAACATTGGTAGTAAATGATTTTTAATTGTTTATAACTTTCATGGAGGGGGTTGAATCAAGGTCCACGGAAGTCAAATTTTTTATTTTACTAAAAGCTCTTTCTGCCATCTCCTTAGCTATAATAGGACAAGCTGAACTGTCAGGAATTACGATTTTAGTTGATAATCTGTCAAAACTAAGTCTAACAGTGAACACTGTTGTGTAGTGCTGTTTGAACAGATGTGCTATCTTCAAAGGATCACTTATTACACTGCCTTCAGATTTTACAGAGTTCACTGGCCAATAGGAAAAGTGGGCACTATTCATATAGTTATAAAATCTTTCCTTATTATTAGCACCCACAGCAAGTTTCTTTTCAAAACTTATTTTCTCCATTTTAATTTATCTATTAATGTTCTACTGATGTTATTAAAAATGTTCTTATTTGCTACTGTGGTGTGTTTCTTGTAAACTATATCTATATGTATGTATCTGTAAATATATATATATATATATATATATATATATATATATATATATATATATATAGAGAGAGAGAGAGAGAGAGAGAGATGAAGAGAGAGAGAGATGGATATAGATATAGAGGGATAGGAAATATACTTTTAAACTAATTAAGTGCATAAGTAACTGTGAATTCAAGTCTGTTAAGAACTAAATCATGCAAACTGTTGTATCCAACATTTATATCAGAATTCAGTAAACACGAGTGCCAGCCAGTTAATTATATCAATTCTATTAAAGTCCTATAATTAATTCTTTCAAAATTATATTTTTTATGAACTCTTAGTATAGGAGTCTGAATTTTTGACTGAAATGTCTGTGACCTGTGATCTGAAAGTCCAAGGGTTGCACCAGTTATCAAGTTGCCAATAATACCAAGGTTATTAGTCAGAATTAGATCAAGAATATTAGTCCCTCTGGTGCCATCAGTGGGAAGTTGAGTCAGTTTTCCTTGTAATTGTGATGACCCCTACTCCAGGGCAGTAATCTAGGAGCCACAATCCTCACCACTGACACTGGTGAGGGACGGCCACTAGGAGCAAAACTAGATTCACACAGTTTTTTCAGCTGCAATTCTCTGCACCAAGTAAATTTTCCTTAACAGCACACAGGGAGCACACTCCAGATCTGGGTCTGGATTCTCTGTCTCTCTCCAGGGCCTTAACAAGACTCCACACTGACCACTTTGGAGATCTGTGTCCCTGTTCTAAGTAGCGGACACACACACTTGGGTATTTGATTTTTACACTCATACACACACAAACACTGTGTCTCTTTTGCCCAGGCTATGAGGTAA
This sequence comes from Protopterus annectens, assembly GCF_019279795.1. Classification (NCBI taxonomy): domain Eukaryota; kingdom Metazoa; phylum Chordata; order Ceratodontiformes; family Protopteridae; genus Protopterus; species Protopterus annectens. The sequence goes on from NC_056745.1 coordinate 864,706,405, forward strand.
TTACACTACCACCAGTCAAACACTGTAAGGCTCTTATAAGGGTATCCAATTATGCTGATTAAAATTAATACTAATACAAATGATAGAGTTTGACAAATGCAGCAAGGCTTTCAGGAGTCTAAAAGGCTTTCAGTGTCAAAAAAATAAGATGTTAGAAGCATTTTCTAAAAGACCAGCCACAATGAAAGGTATAGAAATATTTAATAATAAATAATAAAATAGAAAACATGAGAATACTGAATATCTAATTACAGAAAACACCAGAGTTTGAATCACAGGAGATATAAAAAATAACACAGTTGGATAGATTCACAAAATGCAAAAAAAATACTTAATTAATCTCATTATATTTCACTGACTGACTAAAGAATTACTGTTCCCTAGTTAAGTTACTTACTACAGCAAGGCAAGATGATGAATGTTGACTTGCTCACTACAGCAAGGCAAGATGAGGTGTGTGGTTGTGTGAGATGTCTGTGAGAGATGTGTCTTGTCAGGTTCCAAAAAAAAATGTTGCAAGAGTTTAACCATATCTCTCACTAATATCTAAGCAATCATTTCAGTGTTGGTTATAGAATGACATCACATCTGGTCACCTGACTCTGGTTCAACACACACCCAGGCTTTGCTAAGATCTGTTGCAGCATCTGAAAGCTATAAAACAATTTCAAAAACTTTCACCCTTCCAGGGTAGCAACTGGTTTACCCCTAAGGACAATATAGTAAGATTCTTAGCCCTGGTTTTCCCAGACGTTTTTGCCTCTGGCTGCAATCAGACCTGTAAGATAAAATGTTCATGGCCTAAACCAACACATTTAATTTTCACTGTATTTTTTTTTAATTAGCTGGACTGGGATTAACCTCTTCCCCTCCAGAATTCTCTGTTAAAACATATATATTTAATCAGTTAAAATAATGCTGTCTGATATATATGTATATCATTTTTCTGTAAAGCAAAACCCACTGTTGATGCATTTTTAACATAAGCAACTTGACAAATACATTTTAACACAAGCATCTGAACAAATCAGCATGACAGTCAAATGACATAAAATTCTTTATAAAACTCCAGCTAGTTATGCTGGCATATGTTACACAGGCACTGCCCTATTCTCCCATTGCACAGATGGCACTACCTCATATCATCACAATAATATGATATTGACAAATTTTCTTTCATAAGTAGTTTTTGTAAAAAAAAGATTTGTCTAGTAGTCCTGGGGTTTGAGCAAGTTTCTTATTTTAGAACATGAGTTTACCAATAGACCATATTTTATACTTTGAAACTAGATAACATTTAAAAGAATCATAACATATATGGGGTAGAGGTTTACTTCTGTAGCTGACTCAATCATATTATTCTACTTAATTGATGTTACTGTTTGAAATTAGTAACTTTAATTAAACTTTGGAGAATCCCCAAAATGCTGGTAATTTCAAAAATGAGATCATGGGAAAATGCATTGGTGAATGTCTATTAGGATTTATGGAATGGCTACAAACGTCAGAATATAATTTTTAAGAGAGCCAATTCTATAATAGCCTGAACTGCTGACTAATGTATAATAAGCAATGATATAGAAGGATCAAACTGATTACCCTTATCTAACCCATGTCTTACATTCTGTATGTTAGAATACATTTATACTGGGGGGTAATTTGTGTTTGTCACTATGTCATGATGCATAGGATTACTCAAAGTATTGAAATTAACTGTAGCAAACAAATGACCTTCCACAAAATCTCATATCACATTAAAACATTTATTCTACATCATTTCCTTCTTTGGCTGATGTTAAAGATTAACCATGATGGAGATTTGATCCTCTGGGCTACATTCTGCTAATGCTAGGCAACAAGTGTGTAAGGGTTTTCCATAAAATTTGTTGTATAACAGGAAAAGTTTTTTTTTCTTAAGTATGATCAACCATCTCCTTTTGCAAGAGTTAATGAGTGCAACTTCTACTAAAATAAGGTATCTTCACCATTTTAATTTCTTATGCTTTGCCACTGAAAAATACTTTTTCCTGGACATAAATGACCTTTGTTCTTAGTTTTTTTTTTTTTTTTAACAAAGCAACCTCTGATTTATTTACCGGATTTACTTCACATTTATTTAAATTCCAAAACCAAAATAACGTAGTAGCAACAAACACGGCAGATAATTAAATTATGAAAAGACTTTGATTAAAACATTAAAACACAGTAAGTGCTCTTGCATGGATCGCACTAAGAATTGATTCAGTCATCATTAATTGTCATGACAACAAATTGTTAATAAATAGAATGAAACGCAATCTACTTAACCATTGAGACAATAAGTCATTATCAAGATTATATTTAACTTACACAGTTCATGTTGTTGATTTTTCAACCAAAAAAAAAAAAAAGTATATATATATATATATATATATATATATATATATATATATATATACACACACACACACACACACATACACATATATGAACTATGTTGCTATACACAAAACTCATCATAATGAAGTCAAGCAGTAAATTTGCTAGCAGACAAACATCTAACTAGTGAATGTAATGCAGATATCGAGAGGACAATCGCGCTTTTTACCTAGCAACTGTCAACAAATACTATCTCAATATTATCCTATATCATGAACTTTAACCCAACATCAATTAACAGTCCCTCCAAATTCTCCCAAAAAACACTCTGAAACCAGTACATTTCCATTATAATAATATTGCTAAAATGTTAGAAGCATAATGCTCACAACACGAGACCACACTTGCTTCTGACCTAACAACTAACTTAAAACTATCTAAGTTACCCTAGCTGGTGTCATAGGCTTTTACCCCAATGACAACTGATAATCCCTCCAGGTTCTCTTAAGAATCACAAAGGGTACACTAGTGGACCAACATGGTTCTATTCTAGTAGTATCAATGAGATGTTAAATATCACAAGCATAATTCTCACATCTCGAGCTTGCACTTGCTTCTTACCCAGCACCTATCTAAATAATCTCACTATTCGCTTGAATAATTAATCTTTCCATATGATATATATATACTATAAAGATCACTTAGATGTGCATCATCTAACTACTATTAACATATTACTATCTAAAAATAAACATTAATACAAAAACTAATAAAGCAATTTCCTATCCTTGAGAAAGGGTTTCAACAAGACAGCATAATTCAATCCAAATCTCTTATCAGCTTGCAACTGAATGATCCATCTCTGTTCTGCCCTTTCTGTTACATTTTTAACATCTCCTAATCTACCATCAATACTTAGAACTTGAATGACTAAAAAGTCGAACCAATGTGAAGTCTTACCACAGTATAATTAACAGAATGATTTAGTCATTTAGCGCTTTCATCCAGAGGAACGTGGACTTCTTCAGAAAAGTAAAACGTGGAAACACCCACACATAAATACTGTTTAGGCTAGACATAAGATCAAAAATTCAATTAAATTGCAATATTTCAAAAATAAATGAAACAATAACAAATATATAAATAAATATATGTGAAAAAGTACAGCTTCCTATTGTTTAAAAACGTTTCATGTTAATGGAATCATTTAAATCTGCAAATTCATCAGCTTGTAGTTTTAATTGCCAGAGGTTTTCTTTCATCTTGACCCTGCTGTTAAAGTCACTACCCATTGTATCAGGAAGTACTCTATCCAATACAAGGAAATACAATTTCTTATGTTCACAGAAAACTTATTGATGTTTAAAGAGAGGTGCTATGGTTGTTATGCACTTAGATTATTATAATAATTATTAGAAAAGTAAGATAAAAAATAAGAATATAGAAAGGTCTCCCTATTTATATACACTGTAAATAAAATAATATATTGTTAAATATATTAACATAGGTTTACCTTTCATTTCAAGAGTATATTTTTATGACTGTTTTACATCCTGGGGTTGGTGTATTAGTTGGATTTTCCATGAATCATAAAAATGGTCATGTGATTGAATAATATCTATCTGCGGGTGTTTGTGTTTTTTTACTATTTTGAAGAAGTCCAAGTTACTGTTGATGAAAGCACTCAGTTTGAAGTTTTTGAACATAGGATACTACTTGTTGCTGTGTTTGGTGTTTTAATCCACAAATCTTATTAAGTTGTTATACATACTAGTGAAAACAATCCATATGTCATTTCATTTTAAGAATATTAGTACTGTTTAGACATATATACTTCCAGCTTAGCTATTAACAGATCATCTCAGACAGTGATAAAGATTCATACAAATTATGTGATAACTGTGCACTGTATGTCAACTAATATGGGCAAGCTATCCAGAGAGATATTACAATGAAATATAAATAAAGGAAAACAAAATAAAGATATCTCCATAATGTAGCAGTGAAAATATACCAGAATCTTGGTATAAATGTGTGGAAGGAGCGGTATTATGAGTCTAATAGGAAATATCCAACTGAAAATAAATTTAAAAAGACAGAAAATGGAAGGGATAGAGGGATAAGTCGCTGACTAACTTGAGCTGAGGGTTTTATTAACACAAATATGTCTACATAGAAGTCTTAAGCACAGTGGATCAAGGCTACGTGTCGTTAATAAGCTACTTCATGTAGTCCGGGCTTTGATTTTGTCTGTCTCCATTTGCCTACTGTGTGACTATAAGCAAGTCACTTAACCTGTGAGGGCTCTTGGGCTTTGTCTGAAAAAAGATCTATGTGAGTCAATGCTCTACCCTGGTTAACATATACAAATAAATATATAAACTGCATGCAGAACCAGAGCTAGGACATCTGGTACCTTACTTAATTTTTTCAGTTCAACAAACCCGTTCCCTCTTACAAAAAGTATTTCTTCCCTTCAGTAAGTATAATAATTAACTTCCTACTGAATGAGTGACCACAAGTGTAGTAATGTAGTACTGACAATCATTTACAAATCTGTGATATCCTCACAGATTCATAATTCAACATCAGTACTGTACTCCTCCACCACTTGCACCTGCTGATAATGTCAACTGTCATCTTGTACACAGAGCAGCTGCCCCCTTCACCACCCCCAGTTACTACCCTGACTACACAAAGAACCTATCATATTAAGCAGCTTATGAGCAATCAAAAATAACTATATTTTAAGAAACCCCTCTCTAAATGGGAATTAATTGCTGGACCATCAACATATTTGGAAGTCTGATGGAAAAGTGAGAAATGACCTTTGGAATGAGGCATTAAATTATTATTTGGTAACTACAGCTACATACCAGGAATGAACATCCAATCTCAAGCTTAATGGAAAGACAATTCCTCCTTAAATTATGACAACAAGGGTGGTATGGAATGGTATGTGGTAGGTACTGCAGGAGCTATCATGAAACTGCACACCTTTACATATAAAGTCCCATCTTTAACTGGCTGCAGGCTTGATGCAGCAGTATATCTCTCTAATGCCCAAATATTGTTTGCCACTTTTAACAGTGTAAACACTCCAAGCTGCCTATAGCAGTCCAGCTGAATTAAGCATTCCTTAGGTACTTCTCAACTGCCTCTTTGTTCACTGCAGATCAATACCACTATCCATCAGGACAGCTGGTAAGCTAGGAATTCCTGCAGCACTAGATGAATGACACAGACTGTTAAGCCAAAGTTGTAAAAGTTTAATGGATAAAGTTAAGCACTTTTGTTCCTACCATTACAGGGAACATATTCAGAACTAATCATAATAAAAACAATTACATTAAATAACAAGTATTAAAATCACATGGTTCAAGACATAACCAATAAAATCCATTCAATTAAAAGAAACAACTAAGTAGCTAAAAGGCAGCAATATGAATTCTCTACTTACTTTAAGCATCATAAAATGTTAGCTTTAATACAGAATTAATAGAAACTGAATTATTAAGCCCTGGGAAATTTGGGTATATATTATAACATCAAAGTCTTACAACTTTGAATGTTATAATATCGAACCCATGCAATCGAAACACCAGAAAACCGAACAGTCAGAATAGAGAATTTTTTTCTCAAGGAAAAAATTTGCTGTTCTGACAAACATGCACACAACACAAGCACACTAAAATAAATAATCCACACACATACACTTCACAAAACCCTGCACTAAACCAGACATACACCACTAGCTATCCACTTACCCTAACCCTAAGGTCCCTAACTATCACACACTTACCTTACCCGCTCCCTAACCCTAACTCACCTACCCCACCCTAACCCTCAAGTCCACACAATCGCACACTTACCTGACCCGTGCCTTAACCCTAACTCACCCAACCCATGTCCAATCGCACACCCACCTTCATTCGCACACTTACCTTAACCCGGTCTGTAACCTTCGCTCCACAGTTGAGGAAATAGCGAAGCTGCAGAAATGACCCACTGAATACTTTCCCTAGGAAAGTATTCAGTGTTCTGCAGCTTTGCTATTTCCAGCGTTCGCTCTACTGGGTTCGATATTATAACATTCAAAATTGTTAGACTTCGATGTTATAATATAGACCCGGGAAGTTCATGGCATTTAACAAAAGTTGCCATTTTAACTCACATTTCTGTAAATGTTCCTCTAAAATAAATCCCTGGGCATCATTAATAATTTTCTCTTTTACAACAAAGATAAACTTGTGTCTTTCATATTCTTGTATATGTCCATATAATGCATTCATGGTTCTACATTTCTGTATATCTAAGACATGCTCGTATATCCTGTTTAAACATTTCCTGGAAGTCTTTCCTGCATAAAATGCAGGACACAGAGTACAAATCGCTGCATAAATGAACCCTTACTATCACATGAAAAATGTCCTTTAACCAAGTAATTTTTACCTCTTATCTCATAAATACTAGATCTCAGTATATTGGAATTCCTAGTATTCCTCGATATATATAGGAATTTCTAGTTTCTTGTTGGTGTTCCATTTTTCCTGTGAGATTATTGGTTTGTAGTGATAGCTGGTAACACATCTGCAAGAAAACTATGCCGCAAACATCGCAGAAAAAAAAAATCACTGATGATGTCTGTCCCATCAGCAATCATTGCTAGGGTAGGAGTCACACATAGAATGCTAGAATGCTTGTAATAATATTTGCATAGCACCTTGTCTCTTTCTTTATTCACAGGATAAAAGTAGCTGCAGTGGACTTTCTCCCATATCTCCTACTGTAAAAGCACAGGAAAACTTATCTGTCATAAAATCTTAACTAATGTGCAAGACGCAACTTTCTCCTTTTGCAACCAAATGTCATTCAATTTTACACCAAATTCCTTCATTCCTATGTGATAAGGTTAATTTAAAATTAGGTAGCAATAACCCTTTTTAGAACTGAGCAGTTACTCTCCCCAAAGCTTAGCTGAGAAGTCAATAGCAAATAAGTCAGACTATAGACATAAGTAGAGGAACTGATACTTAAAGGACTGCAGGGCAATGAAACCCAAGACTGTAGCTTGATTTATGTATGAGCTGCATTTTCAACAAAGGCAGCTCAGCAAGAAAGTTCCCAGAATGGCAACCATTTGAAATCTCAGGACCCAATAGAGCAAGTCCCAAAACATGTTAACTAAATGGCTGAAAAATGGACTTACATATATTAAGTTTGAGATCACCTTATCTCAGAATATTCCATTTTCTCTGATGTATGGTGATCTTAGAATTGATATATATATATATATATATATATATATATATATATATATATATATACATTTAGGGAAGACCCCCTACAAATTTAGTCTTTTTTTTTTTTTTTACGTCAGCACTTGGAATTTCGAGTGCCAACATTTCAATAGGGGAGCCTCCCAGAACCGAATGAATATGGTGCTGGCAATGTTAGTAGAAGTGCTGAGTCACACAAGCAGACGGGGTTCAGGCCTATTTATTTATTTTTGTTTACCGGGGTAGAGCACTGATCAAATCTGACCATCTGCAGGCTCTGCTTTGGTTATGTACTTAGAAACAGCAGTTAAGTAAGATTAAAGGTATAACTAAATTATACAGTATAATGACCTAACATTGATATAAAAAATATACACATTTATACAAAGTTTTAAAAGAAGTAGGATCAGGAGCAATTGCATAATGCAACTGTTAACAGTTGAGATAAATGTGGTCCAGCCAAAAGAATGGACATAGTATATACAAGTATGGAGGGACATTTTAGCAGTGAAGAGAGTAGGGTTTGTAGAATACTAAGGACTACAACAGAGGAGCCAATAATAGGAGAAGTGGACATTAGATACATAGTAAGTCATGGATAGGGTAGATGGGGAAGCAGATGGTGTGTGAGTTTAAAGGTCAGATATTAAGAAATTAAGCAGCCCAGGTTTTTTGGGTTGAATAATAATGCATCTATGGGAGTTAAGTGTCAGCCTGTATTCAGACATGTGCACTTCTATTGTTCAGTTACGTAATGTTTGAACTGAGGTCTGAATTGTTTGTACTCTCTGATTTCAGTAAGATCAGGTAGCCAGGATTGCCATGGTTTAGGTTGAAGAACACTGAAGCTATGGTCTGTGGAATAAATTTTATTTATTTTATTTATTTTACATTTGTTGACCGGGCTAGTCTAACTGGATATATGTCCATTTTCAGTAGAGGCCCGAGGAGAAAAGCTCCGAGACAATAACAAGGACAGAAACAAAGAAGCATTTATACAAATAGTACAAATAATATATATATATTTTTTTTTTTTTTTAACAGCCAAAAAAGAAAAAGTTCTAGTTCAGTTTCAGTAAGCAAAAAATACAAAAAGTCATAATGGGGAGATACAAAAAAAAAGAGAGCAAGAAGTATTTAAACTTGCCATATAAAGAAGGTAGAGGAGTTTCAGCAAAAGAAATCAAGTTTGAGAGTTAGAGTTAGAAAGAGGAGAAAATAAGTATCAGTCAGGCTGAGAGTAGGGGCAAAGCCATTTGGTTTTCATGAAGTTTTTCAGCTGATTCTTGAAAAGGTTGGTGGCAGTAAGGGATGTGATCTCAGTTGGAAGTTTGTTCCAGGAATTGCCAACTGCATTTGAGAATAGGCAGTCTCCAGCTTTGTTAAAGGATTTGGTAGTGGCTACTTGTAGTTTTTTAGCTGATCTTAGGGTAGGAAGGTTTTTATAAGAATTTACTAGGTTACATAGTATGGGAGTGTTTGAAGGATGATGTAGAATCTTGTGAATAAAAATAAGTTGCTGGTAAACTAGTTGGTTTTGTACTTCCAGCCATCCGAGATGTCTAAAGTTAAGGCAGTGGTGAGTACGGTAGGGGGTACCAGTGGCAAATTTAGCTATGTTGTTGTAGGTGGTTGCTAGTTTATTTAGATTAGTTCTGGATAGGTTGGTATATATAGGTGAGGCATAGAGTAGGGTGGAAATAAGGTGGGTTTGGGAAATAGAGATCTTTGCTGATTCTGTAAGGAATGGTCTGATTCTGTAGAGGAATCCAAGTTTTCTATTTACTGATTTAATACTAGCGTTAATATGTGAGTCAAAGGTAAAATGGTTATCTATTAATACACCGAGGAGTTTGGTGGTGGTTTCAGGGGCTATTTCTGTGCCATTGTTTGATTTTACTGTGAGATTGATAGAGGGGGATTTCTGTGTGGGAGTAAATAGAAGTAATTTAGTTTTTTTAGGGTTCAGGAGGAGACAACGTTGATGGAACCAGTTTTCCACTAAAGTAAAGACAGTTTGTGTGTTAGCCTGTAATTCAGCAGGGGATGATGCACATACCAGAGTTGAATCGTCAGCATATTGTATGCATGTAGTTTGTGGAAGGGAAGTTTTAGATCATTAATGAAAATTGTGAAAAGGAGAGGTCCAAGAATAGATCCTTGAGGGACTCCAAGGGTGATAGGGAGCTGAGAAGATAGATTGTTTTCCCAGAGGACTGCTTGTTTCCTGTTTTCAAGGTAGGATTGGAACCATTTTACTAGTTGATGATCAAGGGAAAGTGATTCAAGTATATTTAATAGTATTTGGTGGTTAACCATATCAAAGGCCTTTGAGAGATCTATAAAAAGAGCAGAAGATAGTAGGTTAGTATTCCTGTTTTTATTAATGCTATCTGTAAAGGATAGAAGAGCTGTTGTGGTACTGTGGTGAGGCCTGAAACCATGTTGGCAGTCAACTAGAAGGTTGTTTTGTAGGAGATACTGAAGTAATTGCCGATGGATGCATCACTCCATAATCTTTGCAATGGGGGAGAGAAGGGCTATTGGGCAAAAGTTAGATAATTCATTTGAGGTACCTCCCTTATGCAGAGGGATGATATGGGAGATTTTCCAGATAGATGGGACATAAGATTCAGAGATGGTTCTGTTTATTAGGATAGAAATAGGGTAGGCAAGTGCACTAGCTGCGACTTGCAGGAATTCAGCTGGAAGCAGGTCAGCTGATGGTGTACATGGTTTTAGTTTAAGAAGCAAGGAGTGTATCAAAGATGTTGGTACAGGTTGAAGGTTAAAAGGCTGGGGTAATTTGGTTGGTGAGGGAAATTTAGTGGTGGAGGAAGGTGGTAAGGTGGTTGCTAGTGCTTGGACTGTTTCAGAGAAATAATTATTAAAGGTGTTGGCTATGTGGCTGGGGGGGGGGTTGGGTTAGGTTTGAGGCGGTAGGTGTTTTGGACTGTCCTGGGTGGAGTAATTTGTTGATACCTGACCAAAACTTTTGCGGATTATTTTGTTGGTTTTGTTGGAATTTGAGGTAGAAGTTTTTTTTGTCAAGGATTATGGATTTTTTTGTGGAATTACGAATTTGTCTAAAGTTTAGGTGATCTATAGGGTTTCTAGTTTTTCTCCATTTCGACCAGAATTTGTTCCTTAGTTGTATGTTTAGCCTTGTGTCCTTAGATAGCCAGGGGGCTGGTTTATTTTTTGTTCTGACAGTACAGGTGGGAGCATGTTGCTCAAGGATCTGCAAGAATGTTTTGTTAAAGTGTGAAATGGCTTTGTCAAGAGGTAGGTATTTTAGGGGTGACCAGTTGCAAGCTTTAAGCTCAGCTTGAAAATTACTTGGGTTGAATTTTTTTTTGTTTCTGGTCGTTCTAAAAGCTATTGGATTATGAAAGTTGGTCTTTTGCCTAGTGATGTAAGTAAGAGAATGGTCACTAATGTTGTCAGGGAGTATACCTGTTTGATAAAGATGGGGTCCTTATTTACTAGAATCCAATCTAAGGTAGTTTGTTTTTTGTTAGGTTTGTGGATCCTGGTTGGGAAGGTAATGGTCTGGTGGAAGCCAAAGAGGTTTATATGTGTAGTGGGAGTGGGAGATGTACAGCTATTCCAATCAATATTATAGTCACCAAGGAGTATGGTTTCTTGTGGTAGGGATATTGAAAGCCAGTTTAGGGTATTTTCGAGAGTACTAATATTGTTCCCAGGGGGGATGTAAGAGCAGATAATGTATATTGATTTTTTCGCATTAATTTGGAGCTTTGAGGTTAAGATTTCAGAGTTATTAGGAGGAGGAGGTTGCATATCTAATGATGTAATCTTCAGTTCAGATTTGAACAGTATTGCTACTCCACCTCCCTTTTTATTTAAACGGTCTAGTCTGAGAATGTTATAGCCTGGTGGGACAATGTCATTATCTTTTGTTGTAGGTTTAAGTCATGTTTCAGTAAGGCATAAGATGTCAAAGGAATAGATGTCTAATAGGGCATGTAGTTGGGTTATTTTGTTATTAACACTTCTTATATTGAGTTGACCTATAAGTAGAGAGTAAGGGCTTTTTAGGACATTTAGGGGAGTGGAAGTAGGGGCTAATAGAGTATTTGGGATGGAGAGATTAGGACCAGGGTTTGGGTGAATGTCACCATGTAGAAGTAAGCAGTTATGAGGGTTAAGTGATAGTTTAAACAATTTATAAAGAGAGAGCTGTCCTTTTTTCATTTGTAGGTATTTAATATGGGTTAGTCTATGAAACTGTGGTAGAATGAAGGATGAATAGGATGTTATGTTACAGTGTGTAAGAGAGGCGCTAGTAGAGAAAGGGTGAGTCTGTCTTGGGAGATGATAAAATGTAGCAAAGGATGAGAATTCACAGGAAGTAAGGCAATGAGTTGTAAGTAATAAGGTGAGCCCAATGGATAAGAAAAGAATGTTGGGGAAAAAAGGTTGATGATGATTATACATAGTTAGAGGTGTAGGAGGTTTGGCTAAAAATAAAGAAAAAGAAAATTTAAAGTGTAGTCATGATAAGTGGAGTGCTTAGGGAAAATAGGTAAGAGTGGGTGTGGAAGGTAATGGCTAAGTAAATGGTGAACAAGTGTGTTAATTGCTATGAAGTTTGTGAAGAGAGGTAATTGGTAGATTAGGGCTGAGGGTGTGGTTAGGGAAGTATAAGGTTAAGTGCACTGGGGGTGGGTGGGATTTGGGGGTAGGGTAGGGTAGGGGAGCGGAGTGAGCCCGCAGGGCGAACGGAGCGGGTAGTGACAAGATGAGTGTTTGGCATCAAGTGAGAAAACAATCAGTCAGAGAAATGCTTAGCTAGAGGGAGAGATAAGTGTACTGGTCTGAATAGTCAAGAAAATGCTATAGTGGTGGCAGTAAGAGAGACAGACAGTTTACTAAAAGTGAGAGGGGAAAGATCTAGGCAGAGGGAATGGCCTTAAGGAGGTGTAAGGAAAAAGATAACTAAGAGATTCCTATATGTCTGGAAAGAAAAAAGTCTCTGTAGAGAGACACAAAAATTGCAGGCAGTACAATAGAATGTATACAGAGAGTGAAACGGCAGATGGTAGCGAGGGGGATAAGGCTGCTGGCTAACCTAGGTTTGGAAGTGTATCTTAGTCTGCTAGCAAGTAGTAATTACTATAAACACATACATACATACTTTCAGACTTCCTTTCTTGGAAGGTACAGAGATTTGAGGTAGATTAGTTAAGGCAGTAAGAGAGTAATTACTGGGTTCCTTTACTTCAGGCAGTGTGATTTGCTTCCTAGTTCAGGATATGCAAGGTTGAGGAGTGTGAAACGTTTGGATAGAGAGAAGGAGCTGTAGTGAAAATAAAAATCATTCATTTAGAAAACAAAAAAGAAAATGCAGGGAAGTGTTAGGCATAAGCCAAAAAATAATATCAATGTAGACACCTTAATCGAGTATATACAGATATCATACTGTAACAGGCTGGGAACAATTTGCTGTAGTAACAAGGTCCACAGAAATACATCAAGAATCTTAGTAGGAACACTAGAGAAACCATACTATGCCTTGGGTTGCCATAAACAACAATAAAGTAAAACAGTATGAGCCTACTAACAGTTGAACAGTTGGAAATCCAAAGTAAAATGTCCAAAAGAAACAGTGGTTCAACTAGTTGCAGAAAAAAATCAGTAGAACACACAAATATTATCTGCAGTCAGGTCGCATTGCCCAGTACATAATTGCATACAGATAAACAAGCAGAGACCATGCAGGTTTAAAGTTTGGCAATTCTTATCAAAACGGTACTGTAAAATAAAAGTATAAATGCTGTTTCTACCAGTTGTTTTTCTAATGTGATTAGGCAATGCTATCAATTAAAACTGTAAACTATCACATTCGAGGTGTTTTAAGAGTACTGCGCATTCAGTGGGCGGGAAAGAAGATAGTCGCAAAATGCAGCAGACTTTGGATGGGTCCAAAACGCCATAAACCAGGGATAGTTAATTCTACAAAAAAATCAATATAAGCCCATTTGTTCTGGATGCCAAGTGTGCAGGGTTATTCCTTACTCCAAGATGTGCTAAGCACTCATAACTATGACCATGAAATCAACATGAAATGCTGTAATACACAGTGATAATTACATATGGATTAATCCTCCAGCTAGGGGAGCTGTAAACTCTAAAATGCTTAGTTTAGACTAAAGTTTAGTGGATGGAAATATTAGAGTAGTGTCATTAGTGGTCTGGCTTCTTATGCTGTAGTGTGGTTTGGAAGTAGATAGTCTCATAGTTGGACATGGAGTGTATCTTGCCATAACAGTCTGAGGAGAAAAGAGTCAAGAAGGAGGAGGACGGCTTTGTCTTGAATGGGTATCCAATTTGCCTTTTAAGGTGCTGCATTGTTGTTCATGTCAAGAGGAGCCGGTGATCAAATGATAGATTTTATTAGAAAGAGGCTTGAAGGTGGTAGTGCTTTTTGCATACGGATAGGTCATATTCTAATTGTGCAAGCAGGATACCTTTGCTTAAGGCTGCTCTAGCAGGTTGTAAGAGGAAATGAGATATCTTTTGGGTCCAGAATAATAGTTGACTTTGGATCTCACTTTCTGAATGTGGTCTTGGAAGCTGAGGGATTAGTCAAGCCAAAACACCAAGGTATCTAAAATATGTATTGGAATCAATTAGGTTATTGTCTAGATCTTTGATATGAAGAGAGCTAGTGATGTTAGTGAGTCTTTTCATTGTGACAAGCAGCATAGACTTATTTTATTCTTTATTAAAGCCTAGGAGCTATTTGATCTAAGCCTCTGATGGTGAGATTTCTTGACACATTGTGGTTGAGTCATTTCCAATTAGATTATTAAAGATTTGCCAGACTTATTCTGTATAGCAGTGATAGAAACAGGAAAAGTGGACCAAGCATTGGTCCCTGATTGACTCCAGCAATCACATGTGAATGATTTTATAAAGCATTGTCCTGTTTAGTTATTCTGTTCTTGTGCTAGAGGCATATATCAAGCCTGTTCATGCTGGATGATTTAATTCCTATGACTGACAATTTCCAAAGAAGGAAAAGGTTCATTCATTCCCGCAGTGCAGTGCAGTTTGCACTGTAATCCGTGTTCTGAATATATGCTGGCTGTCCTGAAAATATGATTGGATGAACGTTGCAGTGTGTTTACAGACTCCTTCTCTATTACATCTCTAAGGCAATAGAAAAGATCAATTAAGCTGAACTCTACTGCTATCTTTCGAAAATGTGGCTGGAACCATTGTTTAATTATGAGAAAATTAATATTCTAGTTTGTATTGGGCAGCCGCAGTGGTTCAGCGGTTAGCATTGCTGCCTCACAGCAAGAGGTTCTCCGATTCGATCCTTGACTGGAGTGCCTTCTATGCGGAGTCTGCATGTCCTACCTGTGGTCACGTAGGTTTCCTCTGGGTGCTCCAGTTTCCTCCCACATCCCAAAGACATGCTGTAGGTGGATTGGATACTTTAAATTGGCCATAGGCGTGTGTGTGCCTTCTGTGGATGGTTGGGCGCCAGTTTGGCAATTTGACACCGTAAAACTCCACTGCAAATCATGAGCAGACAGGTGATCCGCTGTGGTGATCCCTAACCGGGAAAAGCCAAAAGAAGAAAGAATATTCTAGTTTGTTCTAGAACCATTGTTTAATTATGAGAAAATTAATATTCTAATTTGCAGTATCAGTAGTAAACTGAACTGTTAGTGATATGTTACTAGTGGCAGGAGTGGATGTTACCTTAACCAGAAATGGTAGCTGTCATACTTCAGAGCTTCTTATTACTGGGTACATGCATTTGCAGTAAGAAGGACTTGCATTTAAGCTGGTACTTCTTTTGTGGATGTAATTTTTAAATCCATTTGTGAAACTGTTAGCATGTGCAGAAGTAGGGGCACTACAGACAGCAGAAGACATAATGTAATCCTTTAAAGCAGCAAACAGTGATTATGTAAACTTGCATTTCTCACTGAAATATTTTGGCTTTATTTGATAGTCCGCAAAGAAAGCACATTTATAATGCATTAGTTTTCATATGTAAACATTTCTAACCAATTTATAATTGCTCAGGGTGAAGATGATGTATTACTTTTAAAAAATATTCCAGTTGCAATCTAACTTAATCAGTTCACGTTAATTAGCTGTAGAAGGTAAAAAAGAATATTTCACTCTTAAATTTTGTAGAGGTGCTGTCATTTCAAAGATTATTAGAATAAGGGTACTGAAATACTGACATCCTAATCAATTAAACTAACATACTCTACATTTTCAAGTCGTGCTGGAGCTTAGCTGCATGAAAAAATGTACACTGAAAGTCTTCATGCTTCTTCTCTTGATATATGTATGTGGCATTGTAGCCATTCTTTGATACAACAAGTACCAGAGGGTAATAAAAAAAGACCTTTAAAATATTTCTGTATATCCAGTATTATTACTGAAGATTAAAATAACAAGTCAAGAATGTGCATTTATCATGAAATCTGCTGTTCCCATGTGGATTTACATTGATTTGGATACAGCTGGTCATGCTGAAGTCATCTTCCTAAAAAAGACTGCTATTTTTTATTTGTCAATGTTTGTATACTTAGGTTTACCAAAAGATATTTTCGGCTTTTCTTTTGTCTGCCATCCAACAAATGGTTTACCCTGCCATTGCTGGTGGTGTAACCTGGAGAGATGTACAGTCAGCATGCCTTGAGAGATTTGTTTTGTTCCCACTTATATATTAAAAATTAGGGTGTCACAGCCAGCTACTATTATATATATATTTGTGTTAAGAGAACAATAGAGTCTGCCTTCACCAATACTCTGTACGCCACCCACAGCTTTGTGTACTATCATAGGATCATAGGGTCATAGGGGATTACTAGACTATTAGCCTGGAGGTCATTTAAAGCCTAGCCGTTTCAACCAAATGTAATACCATAGAAGTACTAGCCAACACCCAAGATAGCATTTAGTGATGACTAACTGTGATGCAATATATGTAACACAGATGCATAGATTCAGAACCAAATAACTGACATTTTGTCTAAAACTCAATGAAGGACAGTTCATCACAGAAGTATTAGTTCTCCTGATCATGGCACTGCTCTTTTGCAAAAACTCCTGCATTAACACAGATAATTTTTAAACTTTGTTGAACTTAATCAGATCATATCACCTGAATTTCTCAAAGTAGCATCTTTAAATGTATCAGTATGTTGATAATATCACCCCAAATCATCAAGCTATAATTAATCCAGTTTTTATCCATAGTGATTAGCTCACCACACTGTTCCCTGGCATGTCTTGTACAGAAATGATCATGATCCTAACCTCATCTTCTTGCACTTGTGCTGAAAGCTTTGAATGCTACTAGTCAGCAAAAGGAGTACATAGAACTGAAATGGACAATGAAGTTACAACACTGACATGCTTTGGTAGAGTTAAGTGTAAAGGCAGCATTACCCCATTGTAGTAAAACTGTAACAATGGTTTACACTGAAAACCTTGAAACTGCATCAGTCGACTGGCATGTGGTCGACTTGCAGTTTTCAAGTCAGCAGAATGTCGAACCCAAATGTATCAACCTCACTACAGTGAATGGGCATTGTTATTCGAGCATTGGTTTGACATTATGCAGGACAGTTCAGTGAGGAACAGGGAACTAGCCCATTTTTTCACTGTAGTGTGATCTCAAGAGTTGGTATATTTAATGTGCAGGGGGTGCAGGGGGAAGAGCAACCCTGCAAAATAGTAGAATTAACGTACCATTGACTGCAGAGTTTAAGGGTACATTAATGTGCATAGCAGGAGATGAGTGACTTCTTCTCCTGCTATGCTTGAATATATCGAACCACAGTTGTCGATGTATTCATTTTCACTTTGGCTTACTTTGTGCCATTCCAGATTCAGCATTTCGGGTCAACATTCTAAACGGTCGACCAAAGTGAATTTGAAATGCCAATAGTAAACCCTGTAACAGTTATATACTGAATGCATAAAAATACAAAATTTAGCAAAATCCCTAAAGATAACTAAGGTTTATCTTTTCCAATCACAGTCTGAAGCTGATGGAGTCGTTACTTGTTTTGGTCATCTGCAGAGAAAGGGAAAAGCTGCATTTTAACCAGATAGAGGGACACTGAATAACATAAAATAAAGTTTTGTGTAGTTAGCAGGTAGCAATTTCACTGGTTTCACAGTCTGAAGCTGATGGAGTCATTATTTGTTTTGGTCATCTGCAGAGAAAGGAAAAAGCTGCATTTTAACCAGATAGAGGGACACTGACTAATATAAAATAAAGTTTTGTGTAGTTAGCAGGTAGCATTTCTGCAGTCCTGAGCAATCCTGAAACAATGCCCCCCCCACGCACACAGAGACATCTATATCGCTATATATATTTTTTTTTTTTCTCTTTCTTTATATAAAGCTATATCTATCTATGCATCTACCTGTCTATCTATCTATCTGTCTATCTATCTATCTATCTAGCTATCTATCTTATTTTATCTCACCTGTGTGAATGCTTCCTTGTGTGTATATTATATGTCTGTCTGTCACAGAGAGAGAGGGATGGATTAAGAGATTTCTAAGGATCATTATTACAGAGTCCACTTAAAACAGAGTTGCTGGACAAGAATGCAGTATTAGGCCAACAAATGTGTTGGAGAGGTACAGGAAAGCAATCTCTGGTGACTGAAGCAATAAGATAACTATGCCTAATGCTTTGAAATGCCTCATCATTAGGTGGGTACTCAAGCGACTGTAATCTTTGTGCAAATTGTAAAATTATTTTAACAAAAATTACAGAGAAGAAAAACATTTCAGTATACTTTTATAAAGTAAGTAAGGAGGGGCAATACATTACAATTAAACTAGTGATGTAGCTGAAAGAAATAGGCTGATCTGTTAGGTCAATGATGCATATACACTGAATAAAGTGTCACTGTAAGAGTATGAATAATTAGGGTGAGCTACAGGTGGATGAAGCTTGAACTCTTGGGTGTCATTGCCTGAAGTTCAACATGCTGAGGATCTGAGCTCTTCCACGGGAAATCACCATCAGTGAGTTGTGCCAGCATTGATGCACTTTTTGTGGGTAAGTTCACCTTTATTTGAGTTGGTATGGCCATGGAGTTGGTATACATATATGTATAAGTTTGGGGATGAAAGGATTGCTGTCCACATCAGGTGGTGCAAGGGAGCTTGTCTCGGCTAAAAAATATACTTCAAAACTATTGTTGACCATTTTTTTCAGGCAATGGAGATTAGGGATTCCAGTCTTTGGCAAACTGAAATCCATTGACTCATACTAGAATCAGATAATCATAGTATGCAAAATATAATTTTATTTCTGGTGAAAAATAAAAAAGAATGAAATTGTGAGCCTGCCACAGTGAAAAGCAACTCAATAATTTAGTAGTGAGTGACCAAGCTATCATCACAGGAGATGGCCTCAGCAAGTTGACTGGAAGCATAGGAGAATTTATAAATATGAAGGAACAGCAGTGTAAATAGTCAAATTAAATGCAAGCTGTGTTTAATCAGGAAGAAGGGGTATTGGAGATCAGTGGGCCAAGTCACCACTGCATAAACCAACTCAATGAATTCTATAGTGCTGCTCAAGCCATATGCAACTAATTTCTGACAGAACAGCAAATATTTGCATTTTATAGTTTCACAATTAAATTAAGGAAAACTACAAATAAGACAGATTTATATTTATGTACACGTAAATACCATAGTTAGGTAACAGCAGAATTTCTTATGGACTATGGAACACAGAAGTTTATGATTTGATCCTAGAAGAATATGTTTTGGACTATGCAATACAGAGGATTCTAATTTGTTTTTTGATTATAACCAAGTTGTTAAGCATTTGAAATTCACTAACAAAGTAGAATGAAGAAAAGCTCAAGAATTAAAGCTTGATACTCATGTTGAGAACGTATAGCAAATAATGTGATAAACCTAATGGAATCATTTGTAGTAGAAGCAGCAACAGTTGGTCTAATGTTCTACTAGTTACAGTAAAAAAGTGTATGATTCTAAGGTGCACTGCAGCTTTGAAAGTCATAAAACTCATGGTGCTGCCACACCTACACTGGTCAGAAGAGTCTGCTTAGTTTATAAATGGCTTTAAAAGCTGTTAAGCACACTCCCAAATTTTGTGCATATGTTTGTGACAGTGTAGCACATTACAGCTTTTAAATCTGGTTTATATTCTTGCCCCCCATTTTTTGATAGCCAATATTATGCTCTTGTTTGAGATTACAGATTAATAACACTGAGAAGTGCTTAACAAACTGTTCATAAACACCTTTCTTACATCAGAAAGTACTTAAATTTGCCTTTAAACTGAATTTAGAATGTAAGCATGTCACTCCATGTAATGCATTAGACATTTATTTTTGATAACAGCTCTGTGTTCATTCACAACAAGCCAAATACTGTTATGAAATACTAGGGCAAAGTACTTCATAACAGAGTAGTAATAGAGTACTTATGGCTTGTTTTATGCACTTGTTTTCATATAAAGCCATAGATTTTTCACGAACTTAAAGCTCTGTTAAAAGTAAGACACACAAACAACTAATAATGAAATATGCTATGGGATCACATTCTGCACTTTTTAATGTTTCAGTAAAAAAAGCACTTCAAAATTACACTGAAAGCTATTTTTATAGAATGATTCAGATATTCCAAATATGTGATGGTACTTTAAAAGTTGAATTGTGATTGCAGTTCTCAAACTTGCCATAGTACAGAACTCAAATCAATTTCTTTATACTATATTCTTCTTTAACTCAGATATTTATGTATATGTTTCTGCAACAGTGAGCCGCTGTTGTGAGTTCATTTTTATTGAGAAGGCCATTTTCGATCATCATCTGCTACTGGATTTTAAGTGGAAATAAATGAAGTGACTAGATTATGCCTAGAGAAAAGCTGTCAGTAAGTTTGACTAAGATCTCTCTCAGTTTTTGTTGTGTGTATGTGTTTTTGTGTGTGAGAATGGATACAGATGTGATGTGATATGCTGTGGTTCCCTATAACCTTCTACTGAAAAATCCCTATAGCTGAGTTTAAAAAAAGTAAGTCAACCTCAACAAATAAATTACAGCAGCCATTTAGATTACTATACTTAAGGGAGTACATTAACTGTCATTTAATAGTAAAGGTTAAGTACAGTCACGTACACTGAATCAGCATGTAGCTTTGCTGGGTGTATGGCAGAAATGCCATGGCAACTGTGTTGTTAAGGGTGTGTCTCAGGCCTAGCAGCAATGACAGGTGCTTGTGTTTTCTTAGTATTAATCTTTGGTGACTTTTTCTGACATAAATCCATTCATGCCATGAATTAGGTAGAAAGCACATTGATATGCAATAGCACAGACACAGATAGAACATGCAAACTCAAGAAAGACAGAATCCAAAGGTCAAGATTGAACCCTGTATCTTACATTTGCAAGCTGAAGACTTTTGCCATTATGTGACTTGTGTTTTTCATCCTCCATATGTTTTATGAGGAATTAATCTGTGCCTCATCATATGTTTTCTACTCTGTCTGTTATTTGGTTGAAATGTCCTGCAATGAAATAGGTAGACTTTGGAACAAAACTGTCTTTCAAAGAAAGAAAGCATATGTTAGATTATGCTTCAGAGATTGTATTTACCCCCTCCCTTACTACTGTTTTACTATGGTTCCTTATACTGTTATATCAATAGAAGGAATTTCTTCAAAAGCAAATTTTATTACTGTTAAGCTGTCCCCAAACATAACTGTCAGTTGCAGCCTAAACCTCCCTATACTGTATTCCTTAAACCAAAATATAGGTTTTCTATGTCAGTACAAAGCTATGCTATTACTCTGGATCCTCCACATTGCCAATGGAAAAAACATTTCAAGTACATCTTTCCATTGCCATATCTGGCAAAAAGGTTACCATACTGTCCCATGCCATGTCAGTCTTGCAGCACAGTAACCTGTGCCTAACCTCAATACCTTTCACATGAGTATTTACCTGAAACAATGAAGCTCCCCAGACAGAAATATATTCTTTAAAGAAAACCTCTAGCTTATCCACAGACCATAGTCCCTAACTTTCTATACCACTACTGTGGTGTCCTAATGCTCTACTGCATGTTCTTCATACCTTTTGTCATCATTTTAAAATTATCTAAATAGTGAACCATTATTCTGCTCAGGTTCAAAGTTCCTTTTCTAAATAGTACAGGTCATGATCTACCCTAATGACAGGAAACTCAGAACCAAAGTCTGGAATACAACTATATCCACTAGAATCGACCAACACCCAAATCCAAGAAGTCTATGGTAATAAACTAAAGTGCTCAATCCTGTATTCATTTATTTATTTTATTAAACTATTTTATGGTTATTAAGTTTTTTATGGTGTGGCCTGGACTTTTGAGGCCTCTTGGATTCAGGTGCTGGTTGAGTCCCATGATCTATCCTATCAGCATAGCTTTTGACAAATTATTTCCTTCCGAGTCTCACATCTTGTCAATGTCAGGCTTGCTGCCAAACATACAGTAAATGAAAGTCTAACTCTGTCCAACTTGGCCAGCCATTAATCTTGAGCTGCTCTTAGAATTTTAATGACATCATCAAGTGAGGCATACTTTACCTTAATAGTTTGTTTATCTGTGCTGTCGCTATATAATCCCCTTACTGAGTGCAAAAGATTATTAAAAAAAAAAAAAAAAAAACTCCCCTGGTGACTTTTTTAGGCTGTAAGTTGTGGGAGATAGTTTAGATTTTTTGCAAAACTAGTTCGCCAGTTGATGTCTCAACAACAACCCAGTCTCTCATTTTCTATCAATGCTATAGTTAATAAATTCTGTTCATTCAACAAAATTACAGTTATTGGACAAAGTCCTCAAGTTGTTTTGTCTTCAGTTCTCAAAGCACATACCTAAACTCTGACCTACTACTTTGGGTAGGCATAAGTCCTAAATCTACTTTTACTAATGTGTCCTTCTTCCCTATTTTGATAGTACCTTAACAATTGTATAGAATGTTTGAAACATGAATGAATCCAGCTCAGAAAGTGTTGCACAACAGACACATAGGACAAAAACAATGAGGCTAGAGCAGAGTAGTGGATGTACTAGAGTCATCTCCTGCTGTAGCACCTCCCTCAACATGACGCCCCTTCCCTCTTCACCATTTTAATGAGCATTGACACACAGATTGTGATGTATAATTAATACATTGCTGAATATGTCTTTGTTTCACTTTAATATTTTTTATATAGAAGTCAAACGTTTAATAATATCCTCCGTAACATATACCTGAAATACTGTGCCATGCACTAAGCAGCCTGATGTCACAAAGAGTTGATCATTGTGGTATTCTAAGGCAAATTCATTTTCAATACCATACATTTGCAGAATGGTGGAAGTCAACAGTAAGCCTGTGTATTAATTAATTATTGACATACGATTACCAACAGGTTACATGCCCATTTTTAACAGAGGCTTGGGGAGAAAGGGTCCAAAGTATTACAAAAATGTTTTAAGAAAAAATATATAATGATCTTTAAGTCCATTATTATTGTACCTACCTTGTATCCTTGTCATCTCCTTCATCCCTATGTTCATATTAAGAAATGTACAGGCAAAACAGATGTTTTATTTTTCATTGGTTCAAAATGTTGATTCCTTTACAATGCCTTTGCTTGATTACAGATGGATGCTGAGAGTACTGAGTTACCCTTTTAAGTGCATTTGGCATTCTTCCTCCTATCCTTCTGTTTCTATTTCCTCACCCCTGTTATAATTACCTTACTGAATAACTCTTTAGATTTTCTCTTCATCTTCCATTCTGGTATTCCATACCATTTTCTCCTGTCTACCTGATGAATCTGGGCATCTTGGGGCAATGCAGCAATTGCCTCATGTACACAGACAACCCTCGCCTCCTACCACTCAACACTACAACCTGTGAGAGATGCACTTATATAGCCAAACTGGAAGCAAAGCTCGCTTCACCCAAGACTGGACTAGACAGTCAAGAGGAGAGGGTAAGCACTTGCACCACGCCACACTCATCCCATAGTCCCTCAAACCCTACACCACCAAAACACACACATAGAAACACAAAACACACACCTACATTCATGGAGGCTGTCAATAAAAATCTGCCCAAGCAACAGGGATCTCCAAAGCAGAAACGCAAGCAACCTCCACCCCCAACACAACCCAAATGACACATAACCCACAAACTCAATGTGCCACTCACCCACAGCCCATAAGGCATAACAACGTACTCAACACTCTAGTCATAGGTGACTCTATAGTCAGGCACACTGATGTTCCACACACCAGGGTAAACAAGGAGAAAGTTACTGTCAGCTGTCTGTCAGGTGCCAGGATCCGCCATATAACACACTCACTCAGGTCACTTCACAACTAGTAAAAATATGACTCTGTCATTGTCCTTGTTGGTGTGAATGACCTGAGATGTACCTCCTTGGACTACATGAAAAGAGACATGAAGGAGCTGTCCGATCTTGTAGCCCACTCAGGTAAGTCCCTAGCCCTGAGTAGCATCCTGCCATTACTGAGAATGATACCAGTGTACAAGGACAAAATGATTGACTTCAACAATTGGCTAAGATACTGGTGTCATTCTAAGGGTATCCAGTATCTGTCTGCCTGGGATGACATGATCAACAGACCACGATGCTTTGCTAGAGATGGCCTGCACCTGTCATCCTTGGGAATAGGTGACTCTATAGTCAGGCACACTGATGTTCCACACACCAGGGTAAACAAGGAGAAAGTTACTGTCAGCTGTCTGTCGGGTGCCAGGATCCGCCACATAACACACTCACTCAGGTCACTCCACAACTAGTAAAAATATGACTCTGTCATTGTCCTTGTCGGTGTGAATGACCTGAGATGTACCTCCTTGGACTACATGAAAAGAGACATGAAGGAGCTGTCCGATCTTGTAGCCCACTCAGGTAAGTCCCTAGCCCTGAGTAGCATCCTGCCATCACTGAGAATGATACCAGTGTACAAGGACAAAATGATTGACTTCAACAATTGGCTAAGATACTGGTGTCATTCTAAGGGTATCCAGTATCTGTCTGCCTGGGATGACATGATCAACAGACCACGATGCTTTGCTAGAGATGGCCTGCACCTGTCATCCTTGGGATTCCAGATACTGGCTAAGACTCTTGCCACCCCTATAGTGCCTTTTTTAGGCAAGGTTCAAATGACAAACTCACCACCATAACAAGTACAAGCAAGCAAAATCTGAGGGCAATACTACTCAATGCTAGAAGGCTAAACCTCAAAATGCACTCACTCAAGGCACTTCTTAAAATGGAGAACATCGACATCTGTGCAGTGACAGAGATCTAGTTTAAGGCTCCAGAGAACACCCCTGCATTACCAGGCTATAATTCATACCACACCTTTCGGCCACCTATCCTGGACCGAAACACTAAAGGCAGAGGCGTGTCCATATTCATTAAGGATATCCACACCTCCAGGCTAGTTGCTCAGCGTAATCCATCCGAGATTATCCAAGTGCAACTAACTCTGGACAAGACCACAATCCACATTGTAGCTTGCTACAGATCCCCCACCATGCCCCAGGATTCCCACTCCTCATTTCTTGATACAATGGAAAATATTAGGGTACAAACTAACACCCTAATAATGGGTGATTTCAACTATCCCACCATTAACTGGGAAAACTACTCATGTACCAACTCTTTTGCTCAACGCTTTCTGGAATTCATAAATTCCAATGCCTTGGATCAACTTATCCACACACCCACCAGGGGCAGCAATATCCTAGACCTGGTCATTACCAGCATGGGCAACTGGTGTTCCACACCAGAAGTCAATTCCTCATTGGTCAGATCCAACCACAAACTAATCACCCTAGACATCCACATCCTGCCTCACCCCCCCATTAGGGAAACCACCGTAAAAAATTTCTCCAAAGCCAATTTCACACTTCTTAAGACAGAAGTGGCAAACTTCACGACACCCATGCAGATAGACAATAGAGGTATGACTGCTGATTCCTGCAGAGATACACTTTATAAGCACTTACACAAGTGCATGGATCATGCAATCCCTAACAGAACCAAGATGCTATCCTCCAAAAAAGGAAGCCAATCTGGTGGTCCCCTGCCATAAACAAACTCTACAGCAGAAGAAAGAAACTGTTACAAAAAGAGTAAAATCCCATGATTGGAGGAACTCCCTGGTCAACCTCAGTAAAAAGCTGAGATCCCTCATAAAATCCTCCAAAGCTAGTTATGAAAACAAAATCACCACTGATTCTAAAGACAACCACAAAGCATTCTACAACTATGTCAATAATCTCAATGGCAACATTCAGATCTACTCTGAGTTACAGCACAATGGCATTAATTATACAGAACCAACTGATATTGCCAATATCCTGGTACATAGGTTCAGTGCTAACTTTACCCCCCTCTCACCCCCTAAAGGGCCCATCTCTATACCAGAGGAATGCAAAGTTCCTGTAACCATGGCTGCACAGGTAAAAACCACACTCTCCAAAGCCAAAAACACAGCATCCATGGGACCTGGCAACATCTCAGGTTGCGTTCTACATGAACTACAGAACGAACTGGCACCCCACCTACGTACCATGTTCAATCATAGCCTCACCTCAGGCTTTGTGCCCACTGAATGGTGCACAGAGATGGTTATCCCACTCCACAAAGGGGGAGCCACCACAGACCACAGGAGCTACCGCCCCATTAGCCTGACAAGCCTGGTCTGCAAGGCTATGGAATGTATCATCATGGAACTTATAAACAATGACATTGGTAACCTCCAAACTCTGGACCCCACCCAGTTCAAGTTTGTAAAAGGCAGATCATGTCTCCTAAACCTGCTAGACTTCTTTGAAGTGGTCAGCAAAGCTGTAGATGAGGGTAAGATGGTTCACACAGCCTATCTAGATCTCGCTAAGGCTTTCGACACCATCCTCCACTCATCACATAGTCCCTCAAAACCTATACCACCAAAACACACACATAGAAACACAAAACACACACCTACATTCGTGGAGGCTCTCAATAAAAATCTGCCCAAGCAATAGGGACCTCCAAAGCAGAAACACAAGCAACCTCCACCCCTAATACAACCCAAATGACACATAACCCACAAACTCAATGTGCCACTCACCCACAGCCCGTAAGGCATAACAACGTACCCAACACTCTAGTCATAGGTGACTCTATAGTCAAGCACACTGATGTTCCACTCACCAGGCTAAACAAGGAGAAAGTTACTGTCAGGTGCCAGGATCTGCCACATAACACATGCACTCAGATCACTCCACAACTAGTACAAATATGACTCTGTCATTGTCTATGTTGTTGTGAATGACCTGAGACGTACCTCCCTGGACTACATGAAAAGAGACATGAAGGAGCTGTCTGATCTTGTAGCCCACTCAGGTATGACCCTAGCCCTGAGTAACATCTTGCCATCACTGAGAATTATACCAGAGTACAAGTACAAAATGATTGACTTCAACAATTGGCTAAGCTACTGGTGTCATTCTAAGGGGATCCAGTATCTGTCTGCCTGGGATGACATGATCAACGGACCATGACGCTTTGCCAGAGATGGCCTGCACCTGTCACCCTTGGGATTCCAGATAGTGGCTAAGGCTCTTGCCACCCCTATAATGCCTTTTTTAGACAAGGTTCAAATGACAACTCACCACCGTAACATGTACAAGCAAGCAAAATCTGAGGGTAATGCTACTCAATGTTAGAAGTCTAAACCTCAAAATGCACTCACTCAAGGCACTCCTTAAAATGGAGAACATCGACATCTGTGCAGCGACAGAGACCTGGTTTAAGGCTCCAGAGAGCACCCCTGCATTACCAGGCTATAATTCATACCACACCTTTCGGCCACCTCACCTGGACCGAAACACTAAAGGCAGAGGCGTGTCCATATTCAATAAGGATATCCACACCTCCAGGCTAGTTGCTCAGCATAATACATCCGTGATTATCCAAGTGCAACTGACTCTGGGCAACACCGCAATCCACATTGCAGCTTGCTACAGATCCCCCACCATGACCCAGGATTCCCACTCCTCATTTCTTGATACACTGGAAAATATTAGTGTACAACCTAACAACCTAATAATGGGTGATTTCGACTACCCCATCATTAACTGGGAAAACTACTCATGTACCAACTCTGTTGCTCAATGCTTTCTGGAATTCAAAAATTCCAACGTCTTGGATCAACTTATCCACACCCCCACCAGGGGCAGCAATATCCTAGACCTGGTCTTTACCAAAATGGGCAACTGGTGTTCCACACCAGAGGTCAATTCCTCGTTGGTCAGCTCCAACCACAAGCTAATCACCCTAGACATCCACATTCTGCCCCACCGCCCATTAGGGAAACCGCCGTAAAAAAATTTCTCCAAAGCCAATTTCACACTTCTTAAGACAGAAGTGGCAAACTTCATGACACCCATGCAGATGGACAATAGAGGTATGGCTGCTGATTCCTACACAAATGCACTTTATAAGCACTTACACAAGTGCATGGATCATGCAATCCCTAACAGAACCAAGATTCTATCCTCCAAAAAAAGGAAGCCAATCTGGTGTTCCCCTGCCATAAACAAACTCTACAACAGAAGAAAGAAACTGCTACAAAAAAGAGTAAAATCCCATGATTGGAGGAACTCCCTGGTCAGCCTCAGTAAAAAGCTGAGATCCCTCATAAAATCCTCCAAAGCTAGTTATGAAAACAAAATCGCCACTGATTCTAAAGACAACCACAAAGCATTCTACAACTATGTCAAGAATCTCAATGGCAGCACTCAGATCTACTCTTAGTTACAGCACAATGGGACTAATTATACAGAAACAACTGATATTGCCAACATCCTGGTAGATAGCTCCAGTGCTAACTTTATCCCCCTCTCACTCCCTAAAGCGCCCATATCTATACTGGAGGAATGCAAAGTTCCTGTAATCATGGCTGCACAATTAAAAGCCACACTCTCCAAAGCCAAGAACACAGCATCCATTGGACCTGACAACATCTCAGGTTGCATTCTACCTGAACTACAGAACGAACTGGCACCCCACCTAAGTACCATGTTCAGTCATAGCCTCACCTCAGGCTTTGTGCCCACTGAATGGCACAAAGAGATGGTTATCCCACTCCACAAAGGGGGAGCCACCACAGACCACAGGAACTACCACCCCATTAGCCTGACGAGTCTGGTCTGCAAGGCTATGGAATGTGTCATCATGGAACTTATAAACAATGATATTGGTAATCTCCAAGCTCTGGAGCCCACCCAGTTCAGGTTTGTAAAAGGCAGATCATGTCTCCTAAACCTGATAGACTTCTTTGAAGTGGTCACCAAGGCTGAAGATGAGGGTAAGGTGGTTCACACAGCCTATCTAGATCTCACCAAGGCTTTCAACACCATCCCCCACTCTGAAATTATAGATAAACTCACTAAACTAGGTATAAATCCCTATGTTGCAAGATGGGTTGCCAACTGGCTCACTGACAGAACCTACACTGTGAAAGTAGCAGACTCCAAATCCGACTTCAGACCAGTGACAATTGGAGTACCACAGAGTTCAGTCTTGGGGCCTCTCCTGTTTGGTATCTACTTCTTAGAAGTACAGGCTAACACAGAAGGTCTTTGGCTAATGAAGTTCGCAGATGACTGCAAACTAGGAGCCATAATCAAAACTCCTAATGATGTGGACATCCTACAAAAGGGCTTCACCGAGACAGATGCCTCGTGTCAAAGCCATGGCCTCAAGCTTAATGCCAAAAAGTGCATTGACATCCCTTTTGGTAAAAACTCTGTACCCATGAACTACCACATAGGCAGGAGTCTACTTAACACTGAAAGTGTGATAAGAGACTTTGGGATACAGGTGGACAGTAGTCTTTCTTTGATAATCACATCGCCACAGTAGTCAGGAAATCCTTCTACATGGCACACCACATCACAAAAGGTTTCTCATCCAGGAAAAAAGAGGTCATTGTTCCCCTCTACTCATCATTCATTAGACCCATTATAGAGTACAACACCCCTTTTGGTATGTACCTCACAAGACATCTACAACAACTAAAAAGGGCACAGAAATACCTCACAAAGAGGATTACCAGCCTCAAACAGATGCCCTATGCAGACCATCTCAAAAAACTCCAGCTTTACTCCGTCGATCTCTGCCTAACATACAAAGCTATGTCAAACCAAGATCTGTTAGACATGCTCCATTTAAAAAAATCCCAATCCCTCTGAGCTACACGCTCTAGGGGCCTAAACCTTGTCACCACGATAAATAGAACATGATGGAGGGATAGATTCCTGTCCCAGATACTTCCCATACTCTGGAACAAACTACCTATCTATATCAAACAAATCTCCTCATTAGCACTCTTCAAGAAAAATCTTGATGATAGGATGGGAGATAGGAAATTCACCCCAGGGATCACTTCTGTAGCTCTGGTCAATGGGTCTATATTATAACATCGAAGTCTAAAAACTTTGAATGTTATAATATCGAACACATTCAATTGAAACACGAGAAAACTGAACAGTCAGAATAGCGAATTTTTTCCCCTGGGAAAAAATTTGCTGTTCCGACAAACATACACACAACACAAGCACACCAAAATAAATAATCCACACACATTCACTTCACAAAACCCTACACTAAACCAGACATACACCACTAGCTATCCACTTACCTTAACCCAACCCTAATCTTAAGGTCCCTAACGATCGCACACTCACCTTACCTGCTCCCTAACCCTCACGTCCACACAATCGCACACTTACCTGACCCACATCCTAACCCTAACTCTCCTAACCTGTGCCCAATCGCACACTCACCTTCGTTTGCACACTTACCTTAACCCGGTCCGTAACCTTCGCTCCACAGTTGAGGAAATAGCGAAGCTGCAGAAATGGCCAACTGAATACTTTCCCTAGGAAAGTTTTCAGTGTTCTGCAGCTTCGCTATTTCCAGGGTTCGCTCTACTGGGTTAGATATTATAACATTCAAAGTTTTTAGACTTCGATGTTATAATATAGACCCCTGCTCAACAGGGGGACAGTAAAATAATATTCTTGGGTGGCGAAAACCAGGGTACCTTTTTGGCTAGGCTGATATAGGCCCTAGGGCCAATAGCCAATTACCTACCTATGAATCTATGTTTCCACAGCTCTTTCCATGAAGACGTACTTTCACAGACTTAGGAGTAGTTAGTCATTACAATCTGCTGCTTGTGTCCTCATCCCTTTCATCTGTCCTTCCTGTTCATCACCACCACAACACATCTCTCAGACATCATTTTTATGCCTACAGCATGTCCTCCAAGTCTCTCTTGTTCTTCAGTAAGAAGACTTGGGGGTCCTGTAGTTGTTTGTGATATTTTTATTCCTTCCTATGCATTCATCTGTAGGCCTTCCTCTGGTCTACTTTCAGCAGCCTGATGTTGTTATTCTTCTTGTATGGCCTACAGAGCAGCATGCAGTGCTTAATACTTAATGATAGGATTGCTATGGTCCATGTGTGGTACTTTGCATTGAATTTCAACTTTCAGATTTCAGACCATTTGGGTAGTTTTCTTGGTACTTGCTTAGACTACTTCCATTTCCCAATGCCACACTTAATTTGTTTTATCATAAAGAGGTTGGTCATATTTTCTGTTCTCCAGATCTGACTGAATTAAACACATTTAACTATACTGGGCCCAGAACAGGGTGATTATAGCCCTCAATTAATTACTTTTCTTATGACTAATATTGTCCCTTTCACAGTGACCCAATGTGTCCTTCCATTCAAAAATATAGCTATCCAGTTGCTTAGTCTGGGTCCCACTCATACGTAATCCTTTTTCCTAGCACCTTCCTGAGTATGATGAGTCAAAGGCCTTGGTGAAGGCTAGGTAGATAATGTTGATTGGTAATCCACAGCCAGCATCTCTTGTAGGTCAGTCATAAAAACTGATTAGGTTAGATATAAAAATTCTATTGGTAAAGAACAAATATTTGTTGCTTGCCTGGTGATTCCTGTCCTACAATAGAATGATCAGTCCTCCTGTCTGGATTCTGACTCTTTCCCAGCATGCTACCCTATCATTACTACTGTTTATCATTATCATAGCAAATATTCATTCAGTATCTCTACTTCTTTCCAAAACTTCCAAGATCATCTTCTCACCTGTGCTTACTCTGGCCTGGTATACTTTTCCATTTGCACTGTGTACTTAAAGAAGCCTTTACTCAATATCTTGACCTAGGCTTTCAACTCTTTTTTAGCTTGCACCTTTGCTGTCCCCATTTCTTTGTTGTCTTTCTGCATGCCTTTTTTTCTATGCATCCTCCAATTCCTCTTCCCCTCCGGTTCATCCTTTGCATGCTGTGCAATGTTCCATAATCAATACCTGCCTCCATCTGTTGTCATATTGTCCTTTTCCACTTTTTAAATTTGTTGTTTCTTCCCCAGTGCCATTGCCTATATTACTTAGCCACAGGTTTTACACGTCTTCAGTTTGAGCTCACATTTGACCTTCTCCCCAGTTCATCAGAATCCATTCTCCAAAAATCCCATACCATTGTTTATGTTCTTACATTATTAGCAGTTAATCCTTCTCCAAATGCCAGAGTGACATGACCACCATTGGTGAAAGCTTTCATCACCAAGATGTTCATATTTGACCTCTTCCACATCAGTAATAAGAAAATTGTTCGCTTTCCGTACAGTCCAGATATACTCAATCAGTCTAACAACTGAATATATAATAGAATAAACTCAGTGGAAGATTAAAATAAAGCATGGCTGAACTGACTAAATCAAATGCAAGTAATAAAAGCAAACTAATTAATATGCTAAATTAAATATATGTGCCTCAGGGTATCCTTTGAAGCTGCTAAATCTGGGAGCCTCCTTAGTAGCAAGTTCCTAAGAAGCTAAGCATAAGAAGTAAAAGATCCACTCATCTATCCATCTACAACTCCTTTTTCCCATTTTTGCACATGGGGTGGGTGTGTCACTTTTATAGTGACAATCATCTAGAACCAAGGTTTATATCACTAGGTGGCTATCCCTGCTGCGGTAGTTTTTCCACATCACACACTCACACACACACACACTCACACCTATGCTCATTTTAGAGTATCCAATCCACCTACCGCATGTCTTTGGAATGTGGGACAAAACTGGAGCACTCAGAGGAAACCCATGCAGATTCCACACAGATTGCACCCCAGCTGAAAATCTAATCAAACTGGCATCCTACTATTCAAGCCTCAACCTCTAAACTACCAATAGCCACAAGGCAACAATGGTGGGCATAAGCAAGACATTAAGAGACATATACATTTTTCAGACAGGGAAGAATGACGTTCTGAAGAATAGATACATAAGGACAAAAACTTTGCATCTTATTCAAGTCTGAACTGGCAGCTAATATAGACTCCAAGAAACTAGTATAATCTACGACTATTTCAATGTCCTAGTTAGTTAACTTGGCACTAGAAATTTCCACAAGCTGCAAGCAATTATGTTCATAGGAAACAAAATGTTTAGGGAAATCTATTTATATAATGTATAGAATTTATAGATACTCAATCTGCTTATATTCTGTTCTTAAACTTTTACCTTGATTGCTTGTTTTAATTGTTCAATTTCATTGTATTCTAAATATTAAAGTATGACTATTACTCTATATATCATTATCTTTTACTCCTTTATGTTGGGAGCTAAACTCTTTGAATATTTACAAATGTATTCTTGTGGAGCCTTTTTTCCCAGGTCACCACTGAAAATGGGTATCCAAGGTCCAGTCCGACTTTCTCAATAAAGAACTAAAAATAATAAAACAAATTTGATTACAATAGTGTGGGTATGATGAAGCCATGGCATGAACATCCACAGACAGGTTTTCTAGTGGAAAGAGATGCTTGACAAACAAGATATTTCTTAGATGAAAATATGCAGACTATATGAGTGAAATCATCTGCTCCTTAACTGCCAGTGTGCCATTGACTTTATCCTCAAGATCATGCACTGTGGACATAAGTTCAAACCTGATATGCCCATAAGATTTTAAGGAGTTTAAGGGCTAAATTAGAGAGTCTCTGCAAGCTGAGTGAAAAGCCATTGCAAATATTTCTGAGGTACTGATCTTGACCCAGTTTACTAAGCACAGGGAGGGAGTGGCACTCTAAATCTTTCATGATAAAATCTAGATTGGAGACAGAGCTCTAATAGAAGAAAAAGTATAGTTGTGTGTCATTAGTTTAGCAATGCTTGTGCATGCATCTCCTTCTGATAAGATCAGTCATGGTAGCAAAATGAAAGTAAAAAGAACGTAGCCCAAAACAGAACCCCGGGGTATACCTCAGCCCAGATGAAAATAAGGGGAATTATTACCTGAAACAACCCTCTGTGAACACTCTGATGTAGGAAACCAACCACATGACAGTTACTTTCATACTGTAGTAGTTGGCAAAGTGATCTAAAGGAAACTGCTCTACCGTATCAAGTAATAATATTATTATTGGCACGGGAAACATAAAATTAGAATAACTCATTTGTTCTTCTGCCATAAAAAAATAATGAAACCCCATGTAAAGAAGTATTAGCATTTGTCAATTCCAGAAACCAGACTGGACTGAAGATGTGTTGTTCCTTCAGGAAAGAACCAAGTTGCAGATAAGCCATCTTTGACATTCTATGTATGCATGCTGTAATGTATTCACATTGTTCAGATGAGTAATATATCAGAAATGAGCATTTAACAACAACCTTTACTGACGTGTGATCATAATTACAAACCCCTTTTCATGACACAGCTATCTTATCAGCAATATATATTAAGATATAACTATATTTGTTGCAGTCCTCTTACTTTAAAATAAGATAAACTGTATACAAAATAATTTAATTTACATACAATGGCTTCAAGCATTCATGCTACCCTATAGCTACACTAAGATAGCCATGTAATATAGACAGATGCAAAAAATCGAAAGCATTGTTTTGCAACTGGTGAGCTCAACATACGTAAACAAAATTTACACACTATGCACATTGAATTATGAATTTACTTAACTTATTTAGTTACTTATTTGAATTTCTTAACTGGGGTAGAGTACTGATCACAAATGAGCAATCTCAATCTCAACCAAGGAAAGTAGAGCAATGAAATAATTATTAAAATAAATTAAAGTACAGAAAGGGTGAAAAGAATAAAATGTGTACATCAAGATTAGAGTAAGGTAACAAAAAGGTAAGTATTGATAAGCAGCCACAATGAGAAATTCTTTACATTATACAGTTTATTGAATTTGAAATAAGTTTATGTGAGTGGGAGAAGTTATATTCACCATATACAAGATAGTCAAATGTTAAGGTGTGATATATAGTTACAGGGATACAGAGATTAAGAAATGTATTAGACTTCAACATATCATGGTGGTTTTTAATCAGTCTTCCATTTGTTAAATAATTATTCACAGCTATATTAACAGAAGCTTGAGTACAACTCAGCATAGCAGCTTTTAGGACTGCAATATTCAATCAGGATCAGTCCTAGTCAGATTCTGACTCAAACAAATTTCAACATTGTGTGAAATTATTGTCCAAGGTTGCATTGTCAACAGATGTTGGTAATTGATTTCCTTGGCTTATTCACATTTAAATCTTTGTGAGCAGAAATGGGCAGTTCTTTTAGACTCGAATTTTTGATTAAATACTTCCTGTTCTTCTGGGTATCTGTGTCTTTAGACATTCAACATGATATGACCAAGGATATTCTGTTGGTAGTGACAATGGCATGTACTTTTCATTTCTGAAAAATTCAAAGATGCATATTTCCTCTTTTTGCAACAAGGAAAGATGTTTTGCTGATCTGTTGCAATAATATTTCAGTTTAAGTTGAGTACCATTAAGTAACTGAATTGTGTTTCTCTTCCTGTCAGGAGTAGTTATTAGCTTGAAGTAGAAGGCTTAGCATTAACATGTCTGGCCATCGGTAATCTTGTACGTGAATGTTGTACAGATTGCAATAGTGTGTTCATGTATTTCAGAATTGTTAAATTAAAAATTCAAACTCTCTGAATTGTTATAGTTCTTTATGAGATTTGTGACTGGACCATTCTCTCCACTTGCTATTGTAGGTATTTGTGACTTTAGGTAATACAGAACCACAAAAAACTCTCCCAAAGTGACCGGTGTAAAAATCACCAATAAAAATGAACAAACCACCAAAACAAGATGACCAGGAAAAAATCCACAAAAATAAACTTCTCAATCTGTATTAGCATCACAAACTGTTTAATAACCGCTTTTGTCAAATATACCTCATCAGAATATGTCAGTTACAAACCAAAACATCTAATTATATACCCTCCATATTTCCATATTTAATTAACCTATTATAGCTTGTTTAAGAAATAATTATCCATACTTACTTAAAAAACAGTAACATTAAAACACTATATTGATCTAAAAAATATAAAAGGGTTTTTAATTCAAATAAAAATACAATTGTATAGCCAGGATATAAAAAAGCAATTATATAGCCAGGATATTAAAAATACCTTCACAATTTATACATTATTATTTTTATTAATCTTCAACCTAATCTTTTTCAAAAAACATTTCACATTAATAAAATCATGTAACTCTGGGGTCTATGCAAATCTTAACATCTTTAACACTGCCACATCCAGCTCAAGCTCCTGCCTTTTTGTCAATGCCACTATCTCCAACCCATATAACATAGCTGGTCTCACTACCCTCTTGTAGACCTTCCCTTTCACTCTTACTGGTACTCGTCTATCACAGATCACTCCTGACAGTCTTCTCCATGCACTCCATCCTGCCTGTACTCTCTCCTTCACCTCTTTTCCACACTCACCATTACTCTGAACTATTGATCCCAAGTATTTAAACTCATCCACCTTCACCACCTCTACTCCCTGCATCCTCACCATTCCTCTATCCTCCCTGTTATTCACACACATATATTCTGTCTTAGTCCTGCTGACCTTCATTCCTCTTCTCTCTAGAGCATATCTCCATCTCTCCTGTGTCTCCTCCACCTGTTCCCTACTCTCACTACAGCTAACAATGTCATCTGCAAACATCATAGTCCACGGGGACTCCTGTCTGATCTCGTCTGTCAACCTGTCCATCACCATTGCAAATAAGAAAGGGCTCAGAGCTGATCCTTGATGTAATACCACCTCCACCTTAAACGCATCTGTCACTCCCACCGCAGACCTCATCACTGTCACACTAGCCTCGTACATATCCTGTCCCACTCTTACATACTTCTCTGACACTCCCAACTTCCTCATACAATACCACAACTCCTCTCTAGGCACCCTGTCATATGCTTTCTCTAAGTCTACAAAAACACAATGCAATGCTTTCTGACCTTCTCTGTACTTCTCCATCAACACTCTCAGAGCAAGCATCGCATCTGTAGTGCTCTTTCCCAGCATTAAACCATACTGCTGATCAGTAATCATCATGTCCCTTCTTAACCTAGCTTCCACTACTCTTTCCCATAACTTCATGTTGTGACTGATCAATTTAATCCCTCTGTAGTTACTACAGCTCTGCACATCACCCTTATTCTTAAAAATCGGTACCAAAACACTTTTTCTCCAATCCTCAGGCATTCTCTCACTTTCCAAGATTTCATTAAACAATCTGGTTAAAAACTCTACTGCCATTTCACCTAAACACCTCCATGCTTCTACAGTTATGTCATCTGGACCAACAGCCTTTCCATTCTTTATCCTCTTCATAGCTATCCTTACTTCCTCCTTGCTAATCCATTGTAATTCATGATTCACTATCCCCACATCATCCAATCTTCTTTCCCTCTCATTTTCTTCATTCATCAGCTCCTCAAAGTACTCTTTCCATCTCCTCAACACACTCTCCTCGCTTGTGAGTATGTTTCCCTCATTATCCTTTATCACCTTTACCTGCTGCACATCCTTCCTAGCTCGGTCCCTCTGTCTAGCCAATCGGTGCAGGTCCTCTTCTCCCTCCTTAGTGTCCAACCTGTCTATAAAGTTAAATTTTATAGTAGATTTGTAAATGATCTGTTCTTTGCAATAGAGGGTAATGAAGGGTCCATCAAAGACTTTGTAAAGGAACTTAATAAGGAATCTGAATTTTTGAGGTTTTCTTTAGTATGTTTTGTCTCCAGTGTTAATTTTTTTGGATGTTAGGATTATTTTGAACAACAAAGGTAAAAATTTTGATAGTGAAATATTTGGGAAGGACACATTTGTAAATAATTATTTACATTACACTAGCAACCATCCTGCTTTCATTAGAAATAATATACTAAAAGGGCAATTTATTTGGGGTTCAAGAATGACTACTAACAATCTTGTTTTTGAAAAAGAGATTAATTTTATTATTGTCTTGTTCTTGTAAAAAAGGTACAAAAAAGAAATGTTAAATAAGGTGGCCAATGATACATATGCTAGATGAACTACTGATTTTCCTCCTATTTTGAAGGTTGCTTTTGTAAACAAAAATAAGGAGTTTCTATCAAAGAGAAAAATATAGGACATCATGTTGTATAGATATGCCCCTTGATTGTTTTGAAATCAGATCAATTTTAAATAAAAATTGGAATATGATTCATGGTAATATAGACCTTAGTAAAATATTGGGTGATAGACCTAATTATGTTTTTAAAAGAAAGTATTGTTTGAGGAGGTTGCTACAAAATTATTCTTATTCAGTAAACAATGAAGGTACATGTACTGGTAAATAAAACGGAATGTATGAGTGTGGTACCTGTACAGTATGTAGGTTCATACTTGAAGGACCTATTATAGATCTACCCCATTTAAATATAACTATAGGACTTCCTGGTATATTTAATTGCAAAACTGTAGGGGTAGTCTGTATTAGTGTATGTTCTTTCTGTGGGAGTTTCTATATAGGTATGACTACAAGAAGCATAGAAAAAAAATAAAGAACATCTTTATGCAATTAAAACAAGAGATTCCAGCAATGCGTTATATAGACATAAGGTCAAATGTATTGAAAGTAAGAAGTTCTTATTTTTCATACTAGCAAAAGTACCCTGAGAATTTAGAGGTGGTAATTACAAATCTAGACTTGAACAAAAGGAAACTTTATGGCAGCTGGAGCTTTTAGCAGACAGACCCCGGGATTAAATGATTTTATTAATCTGAAATGTGTTTTGAAAAAGAATAGGTTGATGATTAATAAAAATAATAATGTATAAATTGTGAAGGTATTTTTAATATCCTGGCTATATAATTGCTTTTTATATCTTGGCTATATAATTGTTTTTTATATTGATTAAATTTTTATTTTATTTTATTTTATTTATTTTACATTTTTTTATATTTATTTATTTTACATAAAATAAAATAAATATAGATTTAAAACTTTTTAGGTTTTTTAGATCAATATTGTGTTCTAATGTTACTGTTTTTTAAGGAAGTGTGGATAATTATTTGTTTAACAGGCTATAATAGCTTAATTAAGTATGGAGGATATATAATTCAACGTTTTTGTTTGTAACTGACATATTCTGATGAAGTATATTCGACAAAAGTGGTTATTAAACAGTTTGTGATGCTAATACAGTTCGGGACGTTTATTTTTTGTGGATTTTTTTCCTGGTCATTTTGTATTGGTGGTTTGTTTATTTTTAACTTAAGGTAATATGCTTAAATTCCCATTGTTTTTCAGAAAGTATGGACTTCTTTACTTATAAATTGTGGACCATTATCTGATACTAATGCATTATGAATACCAGGCTTAACAAAAGTAGATTTCAGCTTCTTGGTATTTTGAATAATGTTCCACATGGAGAGAAGAATATATATCTAAGGAAGATCCTCCATTTCATGTGGTACAATTTCTGCAATACCTGAACATATTATACATTTCTGGGCTTTGTAACTCTTGTTAAATCTGTTCAAATATCTTGGGCCAATAATGAACATCACATGCTTTTTCTTCAGATTTCATATTTCATACATGTGACTTATTATTATTTAAAATAGCACAATGTAGTTATGTAGGAACAATTACTCTGTCACCTTAAAATAGTAACCCCTATATATGTGAAAGTTGGTCACTGTATTGGAATTATACATTTATGACTATGGGGTGTCAATTTAAGATGATCTGTCCACTCATAATTACATCCCATTATAATTTAATTGTTCTCTCTTGAATTAATTACAATCTATTCCAGCTTCTTAGTAAATATAACTAATTAA
The DNA here is from genome assembly GCF_019279795.1 of Protopterus annectens. Classification (NCBI taxonomy): domain Eukaryota; kingdom Metazoa; phylum Chordata; order Ceratodontiformes; family Protopteridae; genus Protopterus; species Protopterus annectens. The sequence goes on from NC_056745.1 coordinate 864,746,371, forward strand.
AATATTATACAGAAAGCATCCAGGCCTTTATGTTTATGCTCTTGCTAGCATATATGCCTCATTCATGGTATCAGCAATATGCATTAGCCTAGCTTTTTCATAAAAAAAAAAAAAAAAAAAAATTAGATCATAGTTTCGCAAAGTCAGAAATATTATCTGAAGTCTTGCTTGAGTTTCTGATTTTTTAAGAGATTACTTAAATATAGATAAAAGTAGATTATAGACTGATGCTACAATGACTGTTTTAGCATAGATGTACTTATAAAATTGTTGATATCCAGAACTTGGCTAAACATCTCTTAACCTGTTCTAGGATAGATAACATTTGAACATCAGTCGGAGCTGATGACAAACTATTAGCCTGCTTTTTTACAGTAGTACTGTTCAAACCTTTGTCAACTCATACGACAAGTATGATAGACTGTGATGCATCACAAAATATTTCAGTGAAGGCATCTTAATTACTAACATTTTAAGCGTTATGAAGCTTCCTTCTTTTTCCTTTAGCCAGAATTATGCAATTTCTTGCTCTAGTATCTTTATAAACAGTATTGTTGCATCTGGCAAATTTTGAGTGAACTTGAGAAGATATTGTACCATGCCATGAACTGCATAAGACATGAGGTCAGGGTGTCACTTCAACAGTGAGAATCACCTAAAGCCAAAGTTCACAATGCCGAGAGGCCAGCCCTACCACTGCTGTTCTTCCACACTGCATACTTGTACACACACTCACACCTATGGCCAGTTTAGAGTGGTCAGTATACCTGCTGCATGTCTTTGGAGTGTGGGAGAAAATTGGAGCACCTGGAGGAAACCTACACAAACACAGGGAGGATATGCAGACTCCACACAAAGAGCACCCCGGCCAGGAATTGTACCGGAGAACCTCTTGCTGTGAGGCAACAATGTTCACAGTAAAGCCGAATCTGAACTTCAGCCTTCAGTTCATTACATGGATATATTAACAAATTAAACAGAAACCTATAGACAATGCAGGCACTATACTGCATTTGGCTCTAGTGGGAATCTTAAATGCAACACTCAAAGTCACTTTTGTGTGCTCTGTATATCATTTCAGTCACATGAGTATCTAATAATTCCTGAACCCCTTGTTTTCCATTGAAACCACACCCTATCATTCTCTGACAAATTCCCCTGCAGCTTCAAGGACATTGCTGGTTGCAATGTAGACATTTGGAACCAAAAATCAAATAAATATAGTTGAAAGATCGATGCTTTAGTGAAAATGCAAGCAAAAAATAGAAAAAAATGTTCATGAGACTCAGATTAATCAATGAATTCATGGAAATATCAGATGCTTTGATATTAATAATATAAAAATCCAAACATGAAATTTGTTTCTTTGAAAAATGAGAAATGGAATTGGCCTACTATTGGAGTTAGGTATAATATCTCCATTGATACCCATATGAAGAATTTACAGTTTTTTACAGACAGAACTATAGTGCAACATGAAAATGCAGCAGCTGATCCCCAAAGTAGACTTAGTTATAACACCAATTTAGTAAGTATTCTACACATAAAGATGACTGAGTCATTATGAGGTGTTCAAAAATCTGTACATTTAAGAAGAAGCCTTATTAAAAGTCACAAGGCAGAATATACCAAGTACTGGTAACTCCCTTTAAAGACAAAGCTAATGTGAAATCTCTGCATCTTAACATATGAGTGTGTACAATACACTCTAAAATATTGATAAAAGAATAGATGAAGACCCTGTAGAAACTGTCAAAATCATTATGATCTGGACAAGGCTTCATAAGAATCATGCTAATCAATGCCTTTAAATATGGACATATACAGAACCCAAACAATGCACAATATTGTACAAAACAGGACCGAGGACAACCAGGTGCTTCATCTATGAATGAGTGATCCATATGTATTTCTAAAACTATTCTTCTATCTCAAAGTATTGAAAACTATGTTTTCTACAACCCATTCCAAAAGCTGCAAAACTGAAAAAATATGTTAGCAGGGGGCACCATCCACCCTGCCCACTCCATGTAGGAAACATGCCCACCACACAATGGGAAAAGGAGACTCTATTAAAGCATGCAGTGGTGTCACACAAACACTGACCTCTCTGTGGCAATTAATCTATAAGTGTTGTAAAATAAAAGGTGATTTTGATCAGTTGTATTCTGGCAGTTTTAACCTAATATGCTAGTCACTGATCAAGTAGAAATTAAAATCCTGGAGGGACAGTGGTCAAGACCACAGGCTGTTTCATGAATACAAAAATAAAGAATATTGTAATCTGCAAGATTAAGCTTCAATCATAACCCAAAAGTATTACCGGATAGACTTTATTGCTTCCCATGCAGCACTGCATGAACAATGCCAGACTGAAACAAATTAGCCATAAATGTATCAAACTGCAGAAACTAAACAACATAGTAAGTAAACAGAAATGATAAATGCAGTACACAGAGGCAAATAAAAAGAGTAAAGCAGTAAAGAGAATACAATAGCTCAATCATTTTAGCAACAAAAGTAAAGCAATGGCCTAAAGGCAATCAGTGATAATTATGTGTAGCACAATCTTAAAATGTTGATTAAGCTGAAACATGAACGTGGATCAGAAAATGCAACCTTAAATAAAAAATGTAGATTTTTATCTCCAGCAGGAGATAACTTTTCTTAATGATACTAATATTATCACTTTGCAAAAAAAGTGTAATGTAGTATACACAGGGACCCCCATTGGTGCATGTTTCTGGACAACCATAATTGCAGTAAGTAAGTATGTATGCATATTGTTAGATCTTAATGCAAGTGCTGCAATCCTGGGACTTAGTCTGGATACAGCTGCTTTGATGGAACTCTTTTAAAACCATGAAGTTGCTTTGATGGAACTGGCTGTAAGTAATGTCTAGCCCTGGCCAGCTCATCCAATCCAAAGGGAGCTAACTGGACCCACCTTTTCTGTAGTCAGGGCAAAAAAACTCCTTCATGGAGTCAGCTGAAATGATCATGAAGAACTGCAGAGTAAGCAGCCAAGATGTGTTGGAAAGCACTTGCCATGTGTTGGGTTATTCACATTTACTTGCACTAATAAGAGAACTACTAGAAAGGTGTACATACAAATGCAGTCAAGAAAAGGAACAGTTAAAAATAAAGTCCACAGTTCATAGCCTAACAGTTCTGGGACTGATGGACTTAAATCTGCAGAACTGAGAAGAATATGAGCAGAGGAGCAAGATATGACATCCAGATTATTTACTTTTAATTGAGATTTGCTCTGATGCAACACTGAATTCAGATTCAAATTGAATTCTGGGAGACTGATAAACTGTATGGCTGCATTAGTTTTGAAGCTATGTCATGCTGAGTTTAACAGCTGTGCCATGATAAGTTTAATATTTGTGCCATGCAACACATTTCATAAGAAGAGGCAGGGAAACAACGTTTCCCTTTGTTACAGCATTGCTGTGACAATACCATTTTAAGGTGTACTGAGATGTTCAACATCGACATAACCAGGCATTTAAAATGTTCACCATGGTAGACACTAAAAAAAGTTTTCTACAATAATTGGCATAGTTATCAGGCTTTTTGATATAATTTGCTACATATTTTTAAATGCAAATGCCTAGATGGCAATTTTTTTTTGCTTAAACCTGTTATTGTTGAAAAGCATGCAGTGTTTGGAATTGGGAGGCTACACTTGTAGAGAAGAAACAGGGCTATATTTTAAAAGATACCCATTAATTTTCAAAAATCTTGGATGCACCCCAGATGTTTAAGAGGAAATTAGGTGAATGAAATTAATTCTAGCTTTCCCAGTTGAATGAGAAATTTGAAAGAATTTGTATTACATATGAAAGTTGGAATGATAATAAAAAAGGACAGGAGAAGAATGATCATAGGATCATAGGAGAATACTAGGCTATCAGCCCAGAGGTCATTTTGACCCTAGCCATTTCAACCCAATGTAATAGTGTAGAAGTACTAGTCAATATACAGGATTGCATTTAGTGATGACTGCCCATGTCCAGGAGGGTTGTGAGCACTACCTCTGGTAAGAATTTATGGTGCCCCATCCACTCCCTCTGTTCTTCTTGAACAGTGTCATAGAGGTGCTCTGTTTCACATGAATTGGTAGCCTGTTCCAAAGATGTGGCAGTTGCTGGGAGATAAATCTATCCCCCCAGTATGTCCTATTTAAGTCACAAGTCATATTTAAGTCCCTGGAATAGGTAGCCCTAGATCCATTTGATTTTTGGATATGCAGTAAGTTCATTAGGTTTGGGTCTTGGGTTACTCTGTATGCCAGGGACAAGTCTCCCCTAAGAAGTCTATATGATATGGAGTATAGTGACAGGGACTTTAGTCAGTTCATGTAAGGCACATGCTGGAGGCCCTTGATCTTCTTTGTTAGAAACTTCTGAGGTCTGTCTAATTGCTGCAGGTGCTTTGTATGGTACATATCAAACGGGGCATTATACTCAATTATGGGCTGGATAAGTGCTGAGTGCGGTGGGTGGTTATAACTTCTTTTGCTTTCGAGGTGATGCCTTTATGAATCAAGTGAGTTATATGGAAAGCTTTTGTTACAACAGTAGACACGTGGTGGTTGCAGTTAAGGTCGCAGTCAACTTGTGATCCCAGGTCCCTTAGAACTTCATGGGTACTTAGGGTATTGTTGTTGATTTGATAGTGTGAAGGGACATTGTTTGTGCTGAAGGCAATGATGATGCATTTCTATGCATTCAGTTTGAGACCATGGCTAATACACCAGTTCTTTGCCTGTGTGAGACGTTCCTGGAGTATACTGACATCATTTGGGGTTTCAATGATTACTCCTAGTGTGCAGTCGTCTGCAAACCTGGTCAGCCACAACCTTTTAGTTTTGACCTGAAATTCTGAGAAGTATATACCAAACAGTAGGGGACCCAGCACTGACTCCTGTGGCACCCCGCTGGTAACAGGTCTACTGGTTGATGTGGAGTCACCCATTTTGATAGTGTGTGTCTGGTTTGTGAGTCCATTGGCAACCCATCTTACAAAGAAGAGGTTACATATAGTTTGCTAAGTTTGCTGGTAATGCCTGCATGTGGGATTGTGCCGAAAGTCTTTACCAAGTCGAGGCATGGTGTATGCACAGATTTGCCCTCATCAGTGGTCCTGGTCACACTTTCAAATAAATCCACCAGATTTAATAGTCAGGATCTGCCCTTCATGAAGCCAAATTGGGTAGGATCCAAGGTTTGGAGGTCACCTATGTCTTTATTTATGAGGTCCATAATAATACGTTTCATAGCTTTACAGATGAAGCTGGTCAGACTTATGGGTCTTTAATTCTCCAAGTCTGTTGCTAGGCCACCTTTGTGGAGGGGAATAACAGTAGTTGTTCTCCATTCTGCAGGAACAAAGCCTGTGGTTATGCTATGATTGGAAAGGGTACTTAGTGGTGATGCTAGTTCATGTTTTAGCCTGTTTAGAAGACAGTCTGGGATGTCATCTGGTCTCATAGAGACCGTGTTTTTTGCCTTGGACAGGGCTTTGAGAACCTCTTCTTCAGATATGTAAGGTTGTGGGAGAGTTTGGAGGAGGATTTGTTGTAAGTTAGAAGGGGATAAGGGAGTGAAATTTTCATCAAACCTATCTGCTAGCAGGTTTTCTATCTCTGTGGGATCAGTGCGTGTGATACCGTTGACCATCAGTTCTGGACATGCTTGGGTCCTACCTTTTAAGTTACATACAACATGTAGCTGTAAAAGGCCTTACTCTTATCCTTGGCAGTACTTACTAGGTTTCTCTCAAAGGAGCTCTTGGAAGATACATACATACAAAATCTAGAGCACTTGATAATAGTTTTCAATCTTACTCACAAACACTGGATAATCTACAATGCATGTAGTGTACCTGTGTACTATGTATGTATTCTACCTATGTTCCAAATTTCAGCTGTACACCACAAATCTATTAATTACCTTTATTTTTAAAATTAATATTTTTTTGTTTGTTCTCTCCACTGTAACTGTTTATGTGCCGCATACCACTGTAAAAACATGTCTCCTGTAATTTGTGTGTATACTGATCATGTCTAAAAACTAAATGTGTCTGTAATTTTTCTTTGTGGAGCTTTTCTCCCTGGGCCTCTGCTGAAAAAGGGCCTTTTTGGCTCAGTCAGACACCCCCGGTTAACAAATGTAAAATAAAATAAAAATAAATAAATAAATTTGACAAGTTGTTTTATTTGCCTGTTAAGGTTGAGGAGGGTGTTTTCCATTTTTGGGTCCTTCTCTTTGAATTCTTGAACAGCATCTTTTTGCATTTATTGTAGAGTTTCTTGATGCTGGAAGTCCACAATGGCAGCTTGATTTTACCTGAGGCTCTGACTTTGATTCTATCTGGTACAGCTGAGTTTATACACTTATGCAAGTGATTATACAGAGCTTTAGTGTAAGCTTCAGAATAGTTACCTCTTTCAGCTTGGGGTGGGGCTTGGAATGCATTTATACATTCACCTAGGAGGGCATAATTTGCCTTGTTGAAGTTTTTAGTTTAGTTTCACCTTTTGTGAGTTCTGGTGTTAGTGTCAGTTCAAGGGTGACTGATCTTTGGTCAATTTTAACTAATGAGGGTCCAACAGTTGCAGAAGTGCAACTGTTTGACAGATTGGTGAGGACCAAATCTAGAATGTTTGTTCCTGTTGTCTGGGTATGGACAATTTGCTCCAGAGTATTTGAATTCACAAAGTCAAGGAACTTTTGTGCTAGCAAGTTTGGGCTAGAGTAGGTTTCCCAGTTGCTGGTGGGATTAATGAAATCCCCCATAACCAGTGTGTTCAGTAAAATTTGGATTTTCATTTTGGTTAAGTAGACTTCGTAGCTGTCATGACCCATGGAAAGGGGATTTATAACTGGCTAGAACTTGAATGTGGTCTTACCCACTGTAACCTGGACCTGGAGTAATTCCATGGAGTTGTCCAATCTAACTAAACAGGAGGTGAGTTTATCTTTAATATAGTTTGAAACACCGCCACCTTTAGTTTTCACACATTCATTTTGCGGTCTAAAGGTGCAGAAGCCATTGTAAACTTGCAGGGCTGGAGTACTGTCTGAGGCCTTAAACCAGGTTTCTGTGACTGCACTGACATCTACATCTTCTACTGACAGAAGTGCTTCCAGGGAGTGCAGTTTTTGGTTTAAACTCCTAGCATTTAGCAGCATGAACCTTATTTTGTTCAGATTAGTTAATTTCACGTTGATAACGTTTTTTTCGAGACCTTGCCTAAAAAAGGTACTAAGGGGGAGGCAAGAGCCTTTGTCAGCAGCTGAAAGCCTAGTGGTGCCAGCTGCAAACCATCTTCAGCAAAGCGGTGAGGTTTGTTGACCATGGCTTTCCAGGTAGACAGGAACTGGATCCCCTTGGAAAGACACCAAAAACTAAGCTAATTATTCCAATTAATCATTTTTTGTTTATACTGTGGCATCATTCTAGGCGAGGCTAGTATGCTGCTCAAGGCTAGAGACATACTTGCCTGGGACACATGATGAGAGAGCTCGACCATGTCTCTCTTTATATAGTCCAACGAGATACATCTCAGGTCTTTCACGCCAACATGAACCATGACAGAGTCATAACAGTACTTGTTGCTGAGAGACCTGAGTGCATGTGTGATTTAGTGAATTCTGGCACTGGACAAGCAGCTGACTGTGACTTCCTCCTTGTTTAACCTGGTGAATGAGACATCCGTGTCTCACTATTGAGTCTCCAATGACCAGAAAACTTGTTTTTTGAGTGTTATGCCTTACAGGCTTCGTGGGTGAGACACTGGTGTTTATATGTGTCATGGGTGCTGTGGAGACTGTGTTAGCTGTAGCAGACTTGTGTTTTGAAGGTCTCTGGTATTTTGGTAAGTTTTTCAAGAGAACCTCCTTATATGTGGATTTACATGTTTGATGCATACTATGTGTTTGTGTAGTGCTATGTGTATGAGTAGTGGTGCTATATGAATATGTAGTGGTGGGTGAGTTGACAACCTTCTCCGTGTTACTGTTTTGAGTGAGAGAGAGCATGGATTCTAGATTCTTGGTGAAAATACATTGCTTGCAGTCTGCACTAGACTGTGTTATTAGTAGAGAGTTGTCTGTGTACGAGTCAATTGCTACACTCTCTCATGGAGCATAACCTGCTTATTCTGTATTTGAAACATAGATGCCAAAATATTCACATTGAGATTGAAACTTGAGAGGTAAATTTTGTCATCCCTGTTGAGCACACAAGGGTTATGTTTGATGGCCTGATCATAATTCTTTGTAGTGCAGGGAGCTTCATCTGCTCCATGTACTACCAGTACCAAAAAAAAATGTTGGAGAGTAAAGTGTTTTACAGGCTTTCAAACCTTTGCAAAACTGGTAAAGCACTTAGTGGTATGAAACTAAAAGCAGGAAGAAATGAAGTAGCCCTCTGTTGAATTCACAGTTTTAAAAGTTGTCAGGCACTTTAATTTTGCCACACTTTGTGTTTATAAGTGTATCATGGTGAAGTTCTAACAGCTTTTAAAAACTGTTTCCCATTCTGCCACTGTTCCATGTTGGCCAGCACTGTCTTAGTCCCTAGCATGAAAACCAGTCTTAAAAGTGTTTCGGTATCTTTAATAAGCATTTGTTAAGCACCCCTATCTGCTGTTATTATCAGGTCTCACCCTAGGGATGTGCTTAACAACTTTATATTTTTCTCAGTTGCAGAGCATAATCATGGCTCTCCATGCACTACAAATACTTTCTGTGTAGAACTGATATATTATATTGGTCAGGGAATTAAGCAAAATGTGCTGGTTTGTAAACCGAACAATTAGTTAACAAAATGTAGTACAGTGCCATTTCTGTCCTGACATGTTTTATACAAGGACTGATTGTCTGCAGTATAGTAAAGTAATTAAATGCTTAAAGTTTGTCAGTGAACCAGTACATATTTCAGATAACTATTTTTTAAAACCATAAGGAACATATTGAATGAACATCTGAAGAAACAAAACAGTCAACCTAATAAAGAAGTAGGCATTAGGGATTAACTTAAATAGATGTTCGATTGTTGAAAACGGGTTCACTTTGGAATCTTGAAATACTGAAATATCGAATTTCAGTATCTCGAGACCAAAGTGTCGAATCTGCAGTTGTGCAAATCTTCAGAATGTCGAATATGGAAATCTCGAACCTGCAGTGGTGATGGCACGTTTGGTAAGTGTAATTTTTTAAAGGGTTTTGTGGTGGGTTTGTGTGTATGTGAGTGTGTTGGGAAGTTTTTGGTGTGGGATAGGGTAGGTAGGTAAGAGTGTGAGTGTGTAAGTGTTGAGGGTGGTCGTGTTTGTATGTATGTGATGTGTGTTTGTGTAAGGGGGTGTAGAATGTGTGGTATATGGTTTGCTGTCTTCCAGTTATTAGTGCAACCTCGAAGTTAGGATATATAAGTAGAGGGTTGTGGGGGGTGCGCATCCCCCCACATGGGTGGTGCAGGGGGGCTTGCCCCCCTGCTTGTAGCAAGGGTGTGTGTGTGTGTGTGTGTGTTAGTTTTGTTGTGTTTATTTGTGTTGGTTTGGTTTGTTGTAGTGTCAGGAGGTAGATGTATTTGTGTTTGTTTATGTGGTGTATTGTTTTTGTGATGTTTGTGGTTTTAAATTTTGCAGTTTTGAGGTTTTGGGTTTGTGAGTTTTCTTCTTTATAGTCTTGAGATACTGAAATTCAAATATTCAGTATTTCGGGATTATAAGTAAATCCTTGAAAACATATCTGGCTATTTGGTATCAAAGAATGGGTAGGAATGTCAAAAGACTTTAACAACATAAAACCTTAACTGCTTTTTCCACTGTCACATACAAACCATTATTATTTGCTTTTCTGATGATGCAGACTTACATTCTTTGCAAGGAAGGTAAAGAAAAGCATGCAGGCCAAAGGATTTAACTTCTTTCATAGTGAGACAGCAAAGGTGTGTCTTCATACTTGGTAGACCCATAGTGGTAAAGGGAATGGTAAGGTTTCTGAGAAATTCTGTGTGCATTCCTATTATAGAGCTTGTGTGGTTATATATATATCACACATAACATAACAGGGGTCATTATAAACCACCAGCACATAGCAAGAGTGGGTTTATTAAAGACCATGAACCTAAATTTGACCTTTACACAAACTACACTAGAAATAAAACTAACCAAAAGCTTGTTAAGCGGTAAAGAGTTAAGTCCTTTCTAACACAACAGGCATAGCTTCTGGCTGCCAGTGCCATACTAACAAAAGCAAAAAAAAAAAAAAAGACTTCTAAGCAAACTAGAAAAATTGCATAAACAATAGCAACAATTGCCAGCAACTTGTCAAACCAAGCATGCTGACTAGAACATATGACTGAAAGCTGCTCATATTAAATGCCCTGAAATCTCATCAATAAATATAAACCAGATAGAAGACTCATATCACAAGATGAATATATCAGATCATTACATAAAAATCTAACAACCACTATGGTGCAGTGGGTTATCTGGGGGGAGAGGAGGCATTTTTGGAACTGTTACTTTAATAGTTTAATTAATGTCCTATTCTTCCAGTCCAGTCATATCACATCTGTGCACATGGTGCAATACAGATGTTCTGGCCTTCGGTCCACCTGCACAATTTTAAGTTTTGCTGCCAACAAGTGTTCACACTTCACCATTCCATGTAAGGGGACTATGTGTTTGGGTGTGTGTGTCAGCATTCCATGTAAGGAAAATGTGTGTGTGCCAATGTTTCATGTAAGGGGAGTGTGTGTGTTTGCCAACGTTCCGTGTAGGGGAAGTGTGTGTGTCTAATGCCCCAGTTAGGTATACCTGGTGGTTAGTGTTACTCTGTCTCAAGAAACAAGAGTCTGAATTCGCTACCCATATCACCACTTGTGATTCAAGGAGTTGAGTCCTGTCCAGATTTTCCCAGAATTTCTGGAATGTTGGCTCATAGTTTTGGTCTGTTCCTCTTAAACTTTTTTTTTTCTGGCAATTCAGTGTGAACTGAATTCACTAAATAAGGATAGCCATTTAAGTTTCAGTCTTCCTAGCTTTCAGAAAATGCATGGTGACACAAAACATTTTATTCTAGCAACTTTCTGAGATTATACAAGTAATGTTTAAAATTTGTCCTTGGTTTTGGGCCCTTTGACCCCTCCCTAATACATTTTGGCTTTTTCCAGATTTTTTGTACTACAAAGTTGAGAGATATAGTTGAGTGTCAAGTGGATTTTACAAAGAGCTGAGAACTTCAGGGGAAAAGAAGTTTAGTGCTGCTTATGCCAGCTCAGTGTGCATTGGCAGTAGCACAACAGGTAGAATATTTGCTTTTGATGCAGAAGGCTATGGGTTCTACTCCCACAGTATGTAGATGGATTGCTGATACTTCACTGTGTTGTACTTTAAAGGGGGTGGATGCTGCAGTCCTGAGAACGTCCTCTTTTGGAGGACATACCTAGTTACTATGAACCTGTTAGCAGTTTGCTATCCGTTCCCTATTGCAATATTACTAGCTTATCATTTTTTTAATGTAACATAAGCAATTTATTCTTCAAGGGCAACAGGCAGTTTATTTTTAGATGAAACAATGAAATATAAAGTGGTTTGGTAGCAGAAACCTCTTTGTTAGTTACAGATCTCTTTAATGTGGAATTAGATGAATTTTACTTCTACAGAGATTGTACATATTTACTGATATTGGTGGGTTGTAATGATATAAGTTTGAGTAGAATTTTAGTATGCAAATGTTCTGAATTGGGCAGTTATGTCATTATTGGTTCATACATTTTTTTCATTGCTTATTGGAAAAATGTTCAAAACAATAAATTTAAAACACGCTCTAACAAGTGTGCTGTATTATGCAAGGAATATAATTTAATACAATCAAGAAGGTAAATCAAAGAACACATGTATGTTTGCATTGTCCTAAATATGTGTGCAAGGGGGCCTATGATTTGAAAACAGCCAAGAGGTAATCTTTATCCGCCAATGGCCAGATGCATTTTCTTTGAATCTGGGTTTCAATGCTGTTTCAATGACTGTGAGTTTCAAGGGCAGAAACATTGTAATGCGAAGTCTGTTTTCATTGCAAGACTGTATTGCTTTGTTTAGCAGATGTCTATCTGTGTTTGTGGTATAAAATTTAAAATAAATGTTTTAAATGAAATCCAAATAATCATTGTAGAGGTAAAGCATAAAGCAGTAGACACATTACAGTGTTTATGGTAAATGGGAAGAAGTAGCCAAATAATGGGACACTGGAATGGCTGCGGGGGTGCACTGTGTATGTGGGGCCCCATTTGACCTTGACTTTGTGAGGGGGTGGGGCAGTAAACTCGAAGACAGCCCCGGGCAGCACAAATTCTAGCTACATCACTGCTATGGTGACTCCTTCTACTCAGTCTGCATAGCCATATGGAACTCCCCTCACTTAGAATTGACTTACAACATCTACAGATGTAAAACAAATCTTACTTAACTTCTAATTTGGACTGTACATGTCCTAAGCATTAACTACACTCAGAACATTAAATGTCAAACAGGGACTATTCCACTTGCCTTCATTTCAAAACATTCTCATACAATAGGCCCTACATTGCCTCACTAATAAATCAACATGCATCCCAAGCCTGTTTCCCAAACTCTGTATAGTATCTACCTTTAACTATTAACTTTTCAGCTTTCTCCACACTTGTTAACATTTGTAATATGAATTCATAATCTTTATCATGCTTACATGCTGTTCAGCTGTTGTTTACAAGTTACTGGAACAATGTAATGTACATCTATTTGTTCTGATGTTACAATAATACATTCACCCTTATTACAAAAGCAGAAAATGTTCATTTCACATCTAAGAGTGTTAACTACGAACTAAAATTAGAACAACCACACTGACAAGATGAGGTGCACCAAAATGAATTTAATTACGATTAACCTCCGGATTTACTAATCTTCCATGCAGGGCTAGTCTAGTCCTGCACAAAAGTGGCTGCTTAGGAGCAGGATGGCAACGCGCCATGCATATTAATGAAGGTGCACTGCCTGACCTCCTAGGCATACATGGAGCATGTATGAGCCAAGGGGGTGTGTCTGAGAGCAGAGCTCTCAGAATAAACATGCCCCTGCAAAGTAGAACAGTAGAAAATTTAAATAAATGAGCGAGCCCGCACATAGGTGTCAGCATATCCTGACAAACAGTCCCCCATGTGTACAACAGCAACAGTACATATAAATAAACCGAAGAAAACCCGTTATATTTACTTAAATATGAATACAGCTAACCATAGGTGCGCGGGTGTGCCCATTTCAAAACTATGGTTAAAGCAGCTTAAAAGGCCAAAGAGGATAACAAGGAAGATATATGCAAATGAAGCAGTACAGCAATAGTGTAGTGTGCAGGGTGTCCGTCTAATGAGCAGGCATTCCCGGTTCGAGTCCTACTGCAGCACATACCATTTTACATGTGAAATCTGTATATGAACATTTTTTTCTCATATATTTGCTGTATAACCTATTAAATAACATTTAAATGTGAACTGGACTACTATATTAATAAGGCACTAGTAAGCAGGTTTAAGCACAAATAAGCAGTAGTAAGCATATATAAGCACTAGTAAGTATGCTTAAGCATGTCTGTGTGGGGGTAAGCATTACCTACACAGATTAAGCAAAGTAGAAGCTAACTGAGTGTTAAAAACTGTAACCGGAAGTTGGCAGTGCTTACCTCCACGCAAACCTGTTTACAACTGCTTTAAAGTGCCTTAATCACTCAGTATCCAAGTGCTGGTGTTCTGCACCACAAACAAAATAAACAGCTCCTGCATGGCTCAAACCAAGGACCCTGCACACCATAGACAAAGGGATTTACCACTAAGCCACGACAGATACAAGTAAAGTTGATGTTTTCAGAAACATATCATCCAGTCCAGTCATGCAACAACACAGTGAATGTATAGCTACAGCTAGATGGACGTGTGTGTGCAAATATATTACTATCTAAATGGATACAACATATCTATAGATGTAGACACACACACACACACACACACACACACATATATATATATATATATATATATATATATATATATATATATATATGTATATACAAATATATGAATAGATATACATGCAAATGCCGACAACTACACATATATATGTCAACATCCATACGTCCACATATACACAGCAAGGTATACATATGTACGCAGATAAATGTCCCCATAGGTATATACAAACATAGTAAGAAATATGTAAGCAAATATATACACCTACAGAAGTATATATGGCCACACATCTGTAGATAGCAATGGTAGATTAACAGACACATATATGTCCACATGCACCATGAAAGGCCTTGACAGACCCCAAACAATATACGTCACATACAAATTGGCATCCCCCCCACCCAGAGAAACATGTCTGTCCTGCAAAACACTACCAAGCTCATTGTAATGTATGTGTGTCCTTGAAGTAGGGATTTAAATTAGCCCCTGGTCATGTTACACATGGTGATATCAGATCCCCCTCTCCCACATCCACTAGACAGTCCAAGCAGTACAGGCCCATCCAACCAAGGCCACCCCCGACCCATACATTTATTACCCACAGTTCCACTTCCCTTCACCCGCTGCACACATGCAGCCACCATCTCAACCCTGGTTACCGGCCCATAGCTACCACACCACCACACATTGCCCCCTCTCCACACCCTCCCCTCGGGACCCATCCCTTATGTTGTCTTGACCCAAATATCCTAGGTCTGGCACATGCCGAAGTCCATGCACATAGCCATGGGTACCTATGTAACTCTGGGTGTAGACAAAAGTTGTATACCCAATGTTCTGGCTGACCCACATTGGATGAATGATTACCTGGTACTAACAATAGATTTCATGTGTGACTCTGTGTACAATAACGGATCTAGTTGTAGGTACTGCAAAGCATACATGGCACACAAGGTTGGCCGGCATGCACATGAAACAGTACCCAGCAATAACAGGCAACATGACAGGATACGTAGCTAAATATGTAGAGGTATGTGTGTGTATATATACCCATAACTACATGGAGATATACCTCTCCCTCTCTGTAGTGCAAATGTATACATACATAGACAGACATATATATAAATACCCACATATAGATATATACATATGCAGACACCCATGCATCCACATGTTGTTATATATGGGTCTATATCAACAGAACGAAAACCCAACTGAGCGAAACCCAGTTGAATGACACATAAAGAGTGAAAACTGCTAATATCGCAAGAATAAACGGAGATCACCATAGGGAATTTGTCACTTTACTTCAATGTAGTGTGATCTCGTAGTTGGTATATTTAAGTAGGGGGGGCACAGCCCCCCACGTGGGGGGTGCAGGGGGGCTTTCCCCCTGCATAAAAAAAACAGTTAGTGAGAGTTTACCTGTTTTACTTGTTAAGTTTCACGGGGTCGAAATTAGAATTTTTCGCTCTTTATGTGTCACTCAACTGAGATTTGCTCAATCGGGTTTTCGTTCAGATAATATAGACTTATAAATATATATATATATATATATATATATATATATATATATATATATATATATATATATATATACACACACACACACACACACACACACATATATATATATATATATATATATATATATATAGCAAGATATATATATATATATATATATATATATATATATATATATATATATATATATATATATATATATTTAGATATATATATATATATATATTTATATATATGGATATTTATATATACATAGATATGTATATATATGTATATATATATATATATATATATATATATATATATATATATATATATATGTGTGTGTGTGTGTGTGTGTGTGTGTAAATATACACAGATATATAGCTAGGATATGATACAGCAGTTAAGAATTACATATGTTCACAGGCCGTGCCAATGGGGGAGGGCCCAATCAACAAACGTGTAACTCGTCGCATCACTCCCCCAGTTAGACAGGTGAAACATAAAAACACATAATAAAAGTAAACAAACCACTGCTTCCTAGACTACAGATGGGATACTACCAGTAAGATAGACCCGCCAAGTCTAATCTTGAAACAAAGATAAGAATGCCCCTTGTGGGACAACCCAAAAATTTTAGGCATATTTGGGTTTCCAGCCATTACACAGATATGGCAGGGCATGCATGTTCCTGGATTACAAGGTTGGTGAAGCCTGATGACCCATGGAGTGAGACAACGTACATGATGGGTTCTGAGAAGAGGAGAGTGGGCAGTGTGCAGTGGCGTGTTTAGACCCAACCTGCACCTGGAGTAAGGAAGAGTCCTGAAGAGGAGGTGCAGTTGGGGGAACTATGGCTATGAAACTATGGGCCTAGGCATGCAGGTGTTGGCTGGCACGATTCTATGTGGACCACCCCAGGTAAGCAATAGTGTGCATTGGGCAGAGCCAATGCCCAATGAGCAGCCATGCCCGGTACGAATCCCTCTACAGCAAAGTCTAGTTTACATGGCAAAGGACGGTATAACCAGATGTGTTGTTGCAAACCTACTAAATGACACCAAAGAACACATGGTTGCAACACCCCACTGTAGGCATGTAGGCCGAAGTAATTGGCATGACAAGGTTTGATTGCTATCCTCACCCCCACCCATGGGTGTGAGCATTGAAACCTACCCCCAAATGCAGGTTATATACACCGCTGTCGCTGTAAAAGAAATGGCCAGCTGTGGGCCTTCCTGTCAGCCTTCCTGCACATCCCTGGACATGTCCCCTACTACCAGCCCCTCTGTGTGGCCCAATAACACCACTTACCTATCGACCCCTGTTACATTACTAGTAATGTTCACAGTCACAAGTAGGTGACACCCTTCTCACAACTATATTGGCAGAATCTGGAACCCCCAACCCACGTGTATTACCGCAGTTGTCCCACACAACACATGTAAATAACACATGAAGGGAAACCTCAAGCACACTTGGATCACCACCTGCTCACCACCTGGTGAAGTCCACCCCCCTAACTAACACTCCAAACCCCTACACCAGCTAGTGACACCAAAACCTCCTGTCCTTCCTCGCATACAAATCCCATCATGCAAACCTGCACTACTGCTCCCCCACCAATCAGCCCAATGGCCTACTATACTGTTAAAATGTCCCCCCCTCCACCTACCTACCTACCTACACTTTCACTATTCACATTTACTCTGCAACACAGGTATGGCATAACTAAACTTAACCCGCATATGTGAGTGTAACCTATCCAGAACTGCTAAACTGGAATTCCACTTCACCGTACACTGACCTTTGTCAACAGTAATACCTGACATGTACACCTGACTTAAGCATGTATAATACCGACATGTTAATGAAGTAGCATGGGGGTATGCGTCAGCAGGTGGGATTACGCCTGTTTGGGCAGCGGTAAGCAATACCCATACTGGTTAAGCAATGGGGAGGCCAACCCAGTGTAAGACACCGTAACCGGAGGTCAGCAAGTCTGAGCCTCATGCACACCAACACATACTTGCCTACACTTCCGCCACAGTGCCTTAGGCACTCTGTAGCCAACAGCTCTTGTCATGCCCAGTAACAAAATGATCAGCACACCCAGGATCCCCCCCACCCTGCACACTATAGTCCAAGTGAGTTACCACGAAGGCATGGCAGATATACAATCAGCTGCTGTTATCATAAACATATCATCCAGCACAGTCAACAGTATAGGAAATGTATGTAAGTATGTAGATGAATACCAGCAAATGTGCTCATAGCTCACTTTCAGTATTCTGAGCAGTCTATGAGTATCAATGAACAGTGCCTGTCCACACATACTGTGAGAACAGTAGTCTTGCATAATACTAAAGAGAGGAATGAAAAATGGGACAAGTCGTGTGGGGTGTGCTTCTCCCATGGAACCGGGAGATGAGGCTGGTCCGGTGTGTGAGCAAATCACTGCTTCTCAACCTCCTGGCAGGATGCCACCAGTGGGAGAAGCAATATAGACCAGCAAAGTCTAATCGTGACACAACAGGTCCATCCCTGATGGGACGAACCAGATTATGTGGGTCATAAAGATGTTTTCACCAGTATTGGAGGAGGATCAAGGGAAGGCTCAAACATACATGGACTAAACGGATGAAGAGCCTGCAGAAGGTTGCATCAAGACATTATAATGGAGGAGTACCAAGACGTGCAGAGAGGGAAATGTGTGGAGGTGTGGGATGGCAGGGCTAGCAACTGGAGAATGGATGGATGCTGTGTACATGGAGCTCAGGGGCCAGGGAAAGGGAGCATGGGTATGACATTAAGGTTGAAATATGCAAATGAAGCAGAACAGCAATTGTGCAGTGTGCAGAGCATCTGGCAAACGCTCACGCATTCTGAGTTCGAGTCCCACTGCAGCACAAGTCTATTTTCCATGTGAACTCTGTATATCAACATCATTTTGCTGTATAACCTACTAAATGACATTTATACTTGAACAGGAGTACTGCATTAAATGCACATGTGAAGTGTCAGTGTCGTAATGAATAAGGCACTAGTATGCAGGTGTAAGCACAAATAAGCAGTAGTAAGCATCGATAAGCAGTATTTTGATGGAGATGAAAAGTCTGAAACCCGAACGTGTTGGCACGAGTGACTGACTTCAATCCTAAGACCATCCATGTCAATTGCCAAGAGAATGAGGTACAGGACAAACATATATGCCGAACATGCATGGACATATGGACAGATATATATCTGTAAATGTAGACATACAGACAGCTATAGGTGTGTATATATATACATATATATATATATATATATATATATATATATATATATATATATATATATATATATATATATACAACTCACAAATAAGCATATAACTGCACTCATACCTAGATAGATAAATATGTCCAGTGTATATACCCATATATATATATATATATATATATATATATATATATATATATATATATGCAATTTATAGTACTGGGTTGCCATGACAGTGGATAACTGAATCACTTCATAGCAGGCTGCACGCAGTTAACTGTTGCACACTGATTGGTGGAGAGAGAGAGAGAGAGATTACATAAAACGAAACACACACAGTGGGAAAAAAGTAAACCTACAAGCCACAACCAGAAGGCGTCACACCCGTCCCAAAAAAAAAAAAAGATATGTAGAACTTAACTGCATGTAATGTAATGTAGTATGTGGTATAGATTAATAGGATATATGATGTTGAATGTTTGATATGTGCCATCTTTAGTTGTCCCTGTAATAATGTTCTGCTGAACAACTGCTCTGGACAATACTGTCTGTCCCTGTAGGCAGTGGGACATATCCGCCAACTGTGCAGATCAGCAATGAATGACAAAGATATCAGCCATAATATCTGTGTGCGCTATGTTAGTGTGGACAGTAACTGGTGGTGGAAGTACTGCCGTCATGTAAACACATGGGTATCAGAGCACACCACTTGCAGGACTGTCATGTTAATGTGTAATGTAGCATGCGTAAATGCCATAGGTGTATAATAGATGTACCAGCAATCTCACACAATATATACCACCCTAATGGTGGTCTGTGTTCGCATGTGGCACCTGTCTGTGTTGCAGCAAGGCAGAACAGTGCAGCTGTGAATGAAAGACAGTTACAGAGTGCGGACCAGATGTCTGTATGCACTCCACATATCGATAAATATCTGTGTGATACAGAATGTGACGTGTATGTGTACAGATACACAGACACTCATATAGACATAGGTATATCTGCAACGTACAAAATATATCTACACTCATATGGACATAGATATATATTTATGCACATATATATAGTGGCACGGACAGTGGCATGCAGGTGAAATAGTTTGTAACAGGCCAGCAAAAATAAGTGTCCCCACAGGGAGCATGGCTACAAACACATAGCACAGAGCGTGGTACAATACAACATATGTCACACTGGTAGGTATACAGCTGACATAACAATTGCATTCTGTGAATGGTTTGTTGTAGCTGATATGGTGGGGGGGGAGACAAATATGTGTACTAAGAACTATGGTAACCCTGCTGCATGGGTGGCTCAGACCTGTTTCCATCTTTATGTCTTCCAGGGAACATGTCACATAGTCATCTTCCCACCTGAGACAGACATTATTATTAACCACCTGGTACAGCACTACAAACTGCTGTTTGGGCAGACAGCCCATGACCAGCAGGAGATGACCGCCCTGTGGAATGAGCTAGTCCACAGGGTCAATGATGTCAAACTGCATAACTGCACTTATGAGCAAGTCTGGCATCATTGCACTGACCTGCTTCGCCATGTACGTCAGCGTGCAGCTGCCGTAAGGGGGTATTACCTTGCTATGGGAGGGCAACTCACCCATCCACCCCTCACCCGTGTGGAGGAGCTTCTCAGCAGCACTGTGGCACCTGACCGCCTGCAGCAACAACACCTGGCAGGTTACATTATGGAGGTGGGTGCCAACGACACCACTGCTGAGGAGCATGCAGGTAAGGCCCCAGGGCACATCGGTGCACCACTCTTGTGTATGCATCTGCATCTTTACAAGTACATCATGCAAATCTGTGATGTCATATACAGTCTGCTGCTGTGTAGTAGTAATAAACAGTTGTGTATAAGCTGTAATATTGTGAAATTCTACTGTTGATGTAATATAATGCTGCACTCACCTTTTATGAATGCCACAGCTGTGGCTACTGACATCAACTTTCTCACACTCCTATGTAGGTCCCTCCAGGATATCTCCATGGCAGCAGCCCGTAGCTGGTGAGTATGGTTCGTGTTCATGCATGATGATACACTCAGCATGTAATAGCTATGGGATATCCCATGCACACATCTAACACACCTACCCATACTGCATGCTGTACACATTCACATTTTGTTTCTATGAAATGCACTGCATCACAGCAGAGACCATGCTGGGGTTTTGGAAGGGTACAATAGAGACATGCAAGATAACTAACATCCTGTCAATGTGCAGTGTGTCCACAGCAATGTGGAGTATGGCAGGACACATGGCCTACAGTAAGGACATGTGTGAATAAACACCACCATGGCTGCAGCTGCACACAGTCAGGTTAAGTAAACATGCCAGAAGTAACCCTGACCCCCCACAGCACTCGTGACAGCAGTGTGTACACTCCAATGGATGTGCACATGAGTAGACCTTGCAACCATTCAGAGGTCTGGAACATGTGTAGGGCAACCCCCACAGCCATGGTAAGGTCCACTGGTTGTCAGTGTAATAGTCTTGTACTGGTCATACATGCACTGTTGATGTTGTGATCTGTAATGCAGACATCAGGCATTCACAAATGATAGCTGTTCACATATCCCAGGTATGAGTTACTATAACACATAGGGGCTGTGACCAGTGGAGCTGACATAACCAACACATACTACATATGTAGCAATGGTTTCTATACCTGTGAGGTATGATGCACAGTATAAGGCAGGGTGTGGAGCAGGTTCATAGTAACACTTTGTACATGAGTGCAGTGTTAACAAGGGGAAGGGCCATCAATTACCAACACAGCCCATGCCTCACACACATGTATACTGCCACTAGCATGAAGTCACTATAGTTGTACTGCATGCTGTTGAGCACCATATGTAATGCATGTTGACAGAAGGGTAATGGGAGGACTGTGTGTACAAATGTTATGCAACTCCACATGTAGGAGTGTGTGGGGGTGGTGATTGTGTTTGTAAGTGCAATCTAGTGGAGTGTGGATGACGCATGTCAGATGTGTGTGTGTGTGTGTGTGTGTGTGTGTGTGTGTGTGTGTGTGTGTGTGTGTCCATGTGTGCACAGGCGATAGTGGGATTGACCACATGGCAGTACTTCTCCTTGGGATTGTGCTGTACATGGAGTGAGACATGGAACACCAGGACAACCTGTCTAGTATGTGAACACAGGACAGCTGATAGCATAACAAGGTCTGTAGCATGGAGCATGCATTGGGAGGTGAAGTACATACCAGGTATACACATCACACTGCCAGCAGCATGTAGCCGGCTACCCACATATGCAGAACTACAAATGAAATGGGGAATTACAACAGCACATCAGTGAGTGTATCCAGGTAGTACTGTTGTCCGCATGATGGGCGCTTGTGCAGCAGATGTGACATGGACTGAGCAAGACTGTAGTGTGAGGCTCTGCTGTTTGACATATGTAGTGAATGTAGCAGCCCCAACCATATAGGGGTCTTGTACACCATTACTGCCCATACACAGGGTAATACGGGATGACAGCAGTGATGCCATGTACAACCTAATCCACCCAAGTCAGGGAGGTGATGGAGTAACAGGTCAGGTGTTGTAACCACATGTGTAGGCATGGAAAGGAGTGAAATGCTAATGGGCAGTAGTAATGCGTGTATATTAGCAAGTGCCATGCAGGATGGGGAACATATGTAACTGAATGTGGGACTGTCTGTAAACCGAGCCAAAGTGAGGTAGTAAGGTGGCTGTCAGTGTGAGTGTGTTTACTGTTATGCAATGCTGTACAGGTGTTAAAGTGTGTATTTGTTTCCCCCACAGGTGGCAATGTGGGTCAGGGTCCCTCCTGCACCCAAACTGAGGTAGACGTCCCTACAGACACCAATGATGATGGTGGTACAGGTGAGGCAGAGGTGGGGTTGTCAGAGGCTGACACTGCACCAACATGTACCATCACCCTGCTAGACACCCCAAGCCTTCACACAGTTACAGTGCCCCTACAAAGCCCACCACATGTGGCCATAGCAGTGGGGCAGTTGGCGGTTGGTGGCAATGACCAGGAAAATGTGGTGTCTGTGCCAACTGTGTCTGGTCACAGTTGGCATAGCGAGATGTCCAGAAGGCCACCACATTGGCAGATGTACCATGATGCTTATGGGAGGGCCACAGATCATCATGCCCCTGGCAGAGGAGCCACAACTCGTACCACCAGGAGCATGTTTCAGGCCATAATGGAGACACAGGCATGTATGGATATGCACACCAGACAGGGCCTGTGGCTGCAGAGGTCTGCTTTCACAGCTGTAAGTGGCAACCTCCATGAACTTGCTGGTGCCCTCCCTGAATTTACCGAGGTCATGGATAGATGGTGGGGTGAGATGGTGGGCCTCCTTGACTGTGGTATGTCTGTGCTAGAACATGTGGTGGGAGTGGTGTGATGGCTGCTTGAACGTAGGCCAGAAACACCAGCAGCTGGCGATCAATGTGCACATACCAGGATGCCCAGCTACTCCCGTAGTGGCAGTATCAGCCCCAGCACACCACTGCGGCTGCTGTCCACACCACACCACAGCAGGCCTCATGCACACTGCCCTGGCCAGTCACAGGCGGGATATGGTTCCAGCGGACATATGTCATCATCAGGGGAGAGTAGCACCTCAAGGTCTGACCCTGCATGTGCCCATGGAACCCCTGGCAGGCACAGTCATCGTGTCCGTGGCCGGAGCCAGTGAACTGCATACCCTGCCAGGTATGGTCTGCAGCTGTCCAGCATCACCTGTATAGGGCAGTCACATGGCAGAACTGAGTGCATGCATACCCACACACTATGCAACCATACCTAGGGCGACCCCCATACCGACACACACTACATCACCATGCCCCACTCAATAAACCACACCCCTCACCCACACACATGGTGACACATGTTTGGACCACCATCAGCCTCTGGCACACCAGCAATACACCCTGTGAATATGATGATACCTGTGCCACATCCCTGTCATCCATAACATTGATGCAGGGACAGGCTAATATGGTTCTACTGCATACGGTGACTGTAATAGAGTGCTGCAATGTCCTGCAGTGTAGAATGTGGTCAGGGGTAATGTGTACTGCATACATGTCAGGTAGTGTAGCCATGCATCTGAGATGACTTTTACACACCCTGTGCATATGATGATACCTGTGCCACATCCCTAGCATCCATAGCATCGATGCAGGGACAGGCTAATATGGTTATGATGCACAAGGTGACTGTAATAGAGTGCTTCAATGTACTGCAGTGTAAGATGTTGTCAGGGGTAATGTGTAATGCATACATGTCAGGTAGTGTAGCCATGCAGCTATGATGCATCTCAGCTGTTGGCAACACCAATTGTTATCTCCATACTGTTATCCATCTGTGCTGTACGTGTACATGTATCAGCAGGAGGATGGTCTGCAGTCATATTCCACAAGGGTATGTCAGTGTGGTGACACCACGGCCATGACATATCTGGTGTACAGTTGCACACATGTCACAGGTATGTATAACAATTACTGTCCATGCAAAATTGACCAGTTGCCTGCTGGTAAATGTATAATCTGCACCATTATATCAACCCATCCACATACACACACATCCTTACTTGGCGACACTGTGTCTAGACCCATATCCAGGTATGTAGTGTTACTGAACTGTGTGTCTGTCATTGCACACATGACACCATGTGTAGGGTGAGATCTGTACCAGGTCACATGTTACATGCATACCATCCACAGACACATACAATATAGTAACGGGGGATGTAATGTTTGTATATGGAGAATGCATAGTGTGTCATGCCATCATATAAACATTGACTGACACATAACAGGTAGACACACATCTTTAGAGACCTGGTTATATTGTTGCTAACTAACTAGTTTGTGTGTCCAATGTGTTACAGGTAGGCTGCACACAGCACATGTGTAACTGTGCTATATTCTGTTATCAGTTACCTGTATGGGTGATGGTGACAGTGGCCACCAGAGAGTGGTACGTGGGCCATATACCAGGTGTACCATGGTGTAAAGACAGTGTACCTAGCATCCACAACCCCCACTGAATATTGTTCACACTGGAACCCATCTTGATACTCTGACATACCCACTATCACACATTGGCCACAAAGCCAAAGCAGCTCATTGCATATCACAACAGTGCTACCACAGGGATATGCTTGTGTTGCACATGCTACAGGCATAGTAGGGTGTTGCATTGCGTTGCCACACCTATGGGTGACAACAACAAAATCTGTACTACTGCGTTGCACTGTTTATTGTAATAGGAATATGTGGCCTCGGAATAGCGTACCCTACAGATATGCACACATGCACACATACACACATGTGGAAGACCTCAAAGGGAATCCCATGCCTACCAACCCATTGGTACAACACTGTTGTGCTGGTACTGCAAGGTACATGTAGCTGTTAGGGAGAGGAGTGTAACATGCTACATGTTATGTTAATAGGGTTGAGAGGCACCACACACTATATGAGTTGTACAAATAGGCATCCTCCCCAGCCAAACACGTCCACCCTGCAATACACTACCATATGTTGGAGATCCCATAACCAGGGCCTGTGACAACATGGGCACACAATGTTACCTGTACTACATCCCACCTGTATGATGTCAGGCTGGTATTGGTAACATATCATTCAGTACAGTCTGGCTCCCATGGGTAATATATTCTGTGGAAGCCATCAAAATTCCCAGGATACAGATACGCAGACACAGATATAGGTATACACACATATATATATATATATATATATATATATATATATATATATATATATATACAAGATATACAGATACATGTAACTACACATACACATGCAGTTATATGTACAGTAAGATACATAAGTGGAAGATGCACACAATATGGAACAGCCACGATGCCTGCAGTTGGCCCCTAAATGACTGGACACTGTATGTGCCCGCATACACATGACAATCGTTGCCTGTAACATACACCCACAGAGAGGTCATAGGTAAAACACCATCCACAGATTTGCAGACATGGAAAACTTTAATCGTGTACTATTACAGCTCTACATGCCATGTCATTTAACTGTTCAGACACTGACAGCTATATCAATGGAGTGATGCTACTGTGGACCAGTTACAGTAATACAGTAGTCTGGAAAGGTTCACAGCTGTTGCTGTCCAGGCCAAGCCATTCACTTTGTACAATAGGAAAGACACATTGGGCCACAGGATACCTAACGATCAACAGTATATAATGCAGGTGTGTAGTTCAGCAGCTTCTATCTACACACTGTACAAACTTAGTAGGTGGTATAGACGTCATATGACCACAAGGGTTGTAGCTGCTACATAACATGGCATAACTGATACCATCACGAGCACACCAACAGACAGAACAGTTTGTATGGCAGGGGGCAGTAGTCCTGCATTACCCAGATCCTTGTCAGTAATGTATATATAGGTGAAGTATATGGTACTGTACATCCAGATACCTTAAGGCAGCTCAGCCCTGATACCCCCACATTTTTTAGCATCCTTGGTCATTTATGGTGCTCACCCCTAGACTCAATAATACAGGGACATATACCACTGTTACATACACTGAGCTCTGCAGTGCATAAGGGCACACATGTATTGTGTAGGTGACACCAACACATATATGGCCCCGGCCCTACCATATGAGTGGGGGTTTCAATAGCTGTGGACTGATGGTAGCACTGGCAGTGTGTTATACTCCCAGCCCACTAAGGATCAACCACCGACATCATGACATATGTGCAAAGCTTGGTATGTAGGTGATGGACAGAGGCTGGAATACAGGCACATATGTGGACAACTGTTGCCATACACCACACAAGGTGCTGGTGTTACAGGATAGTCTGTAACATACCCTTAGTCAGGGAATTGAGGGTAGAGATGGTTATGGATGTAGCCATGTACCGATAACATGCAACACACACACTGCCAGTGTAATATCTGACACAAGACCTGTGTGGTGGACAGACATGACAAGATAGGCATAGCTCTGGCTGGTATGAGGTTAGGCCCACAGTTGTGTGTTATGCAGTAGGACAGCATTCCATGGCAAACTAGTATGTATACCCACACCCTGTAACACCAGGACTATACAAAGCATAACACAACTCTACTCGCAGTCTGTCTGCATTTCCTGAACCTCCTATATTTATGTGGCTGCCCTGAGTGCGCCGGTTCTCCTGTAAGGGGTATTGCTACATGCTGTCGGTAGCACTGCTGCACACACACAGGATGGATGTCTATCACACAGGAAATGTAATGGGACCATGCATGCATGCTGTTGGGATCCATAGTAGGTGGTTGCCATGACAGTGTTAATTGGATGTAGTACACATGTGTAATCATGTATATCTGACTATCTGGACAAGTATATGTACATATTTTCCCACCATATGTCCTGGACATGAAGTGTAGGCCAACCCCAGCCCGTATGTTCCCAATGTCGTAGTTGCAGAGGATGTCAGATATGTATAGCAGGTATACTTGTAGACTATTACTACTGTCATTGTGATTGTCTCCACAGACATGGTGTGTGTGGGAGGTCACATCTGCTTATAACATGTGTGCCATTGGTTACTGACAGACATCCTAAGGACATCATTGTACAGTACCGCTGTTAGCACGTAATGCCACTGTGGACTGCAGCAGAGATAATGGCCAATATATGTGGAAGGTCTGATACAGTCTGTACAGTCCAGAGGTATACACATAAGCTCTTAGTGCTACACATGTGTACCATGCCTGACAATATAAATGCAGATGACCATGTAGGTGGGTATAACACATAACAACAGGTATATGATGTCCACCATAGGTCATGCATTCACAAACCCCTGCCTGGTCTGACACGGTATGGCCACTGGTACAGGGATGCTATGGCCACATACTACCCCATAGGTATTGACATACATCTACATTGAATCCCACTGCCCTGTCTGACATACATGATGGGCCGGCTGTGGGACATCTGGCTAGTATCTGCTCATGACATCCCACTGGGTAGGTACACTCAGCTGCTAGGCATTTCAGAATGCACTGTGCAGGCTGCAGGCAGATTGGCTCAACACTGGCCTACATCTCCTAAGGGGGAATGCACATATACCTGCATATAAAGCAGGCTCAACAGGCATGTAACAGCACAGGGTAAGATACTCCTGCGTAAAAGTCCATATCCACAACCACTGTGAACACAGCCACAGCCACATAAAATTAGCCAGCATGGCATTACAGTATGTGAACTACGTGTTCTACACCATCCTCATATGTGCCACTCACAGACTGACCCTACATATACTGGCCTGCTACACAGTTTGGTCTGGTGGCTGTCTGTGGTATGGAATACATGTGTTTATGGCCCTACAAACATGTATGCCACTACAGTACCATACAGTGGGGCAGCATGTAACATCTGATAATAGGGGAACTAGAACAATGTCATCTACCAAAGTCTGTACACAGGCTAAGGTACATATCAACACTACACACACTGTCGACATTCACCATAGATACACAGACCTCAGTAATGTATGAACATCCACAGAATGTGCAGGTAGTGTCATGTAATGTAACCCCTACTGTACATAACCTGTGTAGCAGTCATTTATATCAGTGGCTTGTTCTCAGATATGATGCCACAAATTATGGTGTACAGCACATATGCAGCACTTTCATGCACAATATATGTACAAAGGTTGACAGAGATGTGGCTGGAAGCACATCCACAGGGCCAATATTGATATGTTGCTGTGATAACCACATACATTTACTGTTGTTACAGGGTTGTTGCAACATACGTCCTTTGAGGGATATGATGTCTGTGCCTTACACGGAATTTCTCCATCTACTGATTGCAATCCTCACACTACCTTCTGCAGTCGACAGCTAGATGCTCCGTGGGTGACACATGCAGCCATGGACACAACACTGCCCAGTCTGCAGATGGCCCTGCAGATGGGGATTCCCCATAAACATGGAACTGACATGGCAGGTATTGAGACATGTACAACAGCCAAATCCACACAATCACTGTTAAAGCAACATTACTCCAAATGCAGTATAGCTGCACTTACAGTCTGTAGTCGGGTCAGGCACATCCCCCTCCTGTTTGTTGCACTGTTTCCACAGTGTATGTTGTTAGAGGTACACCCCAATCTAGCTGAGATGCTGTTTGCCACATGACAGATCTAGTTCCTGCTCACAGTGGATGAAAAGGGCTAACACCACCATGATGGCCATAGATATTGGAGTGTGTTTCCATACAATTGGCTATGGGAATGTTACCACAGCTGTTTCACATGCAATCAGCTAGGGGAGGGCTGTGATTCATACAGAGGCCATCAGCTGATCATGAGCATGACTTACAATACACATGCTGCTGCCTAAGCAAAGCAGGTATAGGTCTCCATGTCCACCTGAGAGGGAGTGGAGGATGCAGACAGAGGCAAATATGTGTCAGGGAGGGTAAAACGGATGCATGTTTGTGTCACACACCGACCAGCACAGGGTATCAAACCCCTGACAACATTGTAGTACTAGCACAGTTCAATGCAATTATTGGGTGTGCTACATGGGTTGCCTGTTGTGGCGCACTCAAAACATATATATGTGATGGTGAGTGACATCTGCAACAGGGATACAGTAGCTGTATGGTAGGTGAAATACATGTGCCTGTCAGCATGAACAGGTGCCAGCATCAACACAGCCACACTTTCACAAGGACACACACACATTGATGCACGTGGCAGGGCCAGGTGTTCAACTCATTGGTTGTGGGATTGCCACATCACATCACATCACATCACTGTACAGATATCCCATGCACCACGCAGGTCATACGGGGGCTGTATGGGTGAAGGGTATGGGAAGGTGTCTGACATCAGACAGCATGCTGCAGTATGCCCATGGGGGTTGTAGGGAGTGTGGATGTGAACATTGGCAGCATGCATCACACACACAAACACACAGGGTACCAGTACTGACATGCATGGGTGCATGTCTGCACAGGTGTGTGGCATTCAACTGCGCCAGATGGCTGTCCAAGGCTAGGCGATGGGTGTACTTTGGCATCATGGCACATGATGGTCTGCATTGTGGCTCAGGGATGTAGTGTCTGCATTTGCCCACACATGCAGGTATTGTATCCCCCATCTGGTCACCTGGGTGACTATTGTGTGTGGTCAATGCTGTGCATCGCTTGCCATGTCTGTGTTCCTTCATCCATGACATGGATGGCATCTGGGATGTGCATACCTCTCACATGCATGTACAGTGACATGTGGAACTGTACCTGGGGTGTCCGGCCCATGTTCTGAACACAGATTATCATTAGATGTGCCAGTCCTGCCCACCTGTGGTGGGAACTGATAATGGCTAGCAGCTTTACTCTGCACCTACATTGAATGCATGCTATCAGCATTCCCTGGTGTCAGTGGCATCTGTCCATATGGGCATGTTGTCAGGCATGGTATGTCAGTTGTAGGTCACATGTGATGGCAACACAGGTGGTGCAGATGTCCATTGGGGAACATGGGGGAGGTGCACTGTCTGCACATACATGCATATTGGACAGATGGACCGAGTTACATACCCTCTGTGGTCCACTGCTGTCACTCCTTAGTTACTATCAGTGGCCAATATGCATGTACTGCCCACATATTGGCTGCTACTGAGGCATGTGTGTGTGTATGACACATGGGTTGGGAGTGTGCTCTGGGTAATACTGGGGTTGCTAACTGTGGTTGCCTGGCCTTGATGTCACATGTCTGGGTATGGCTTTTTACCCCAGCCTCTTACCCATATCACAAGTGTTATCCCTGTATGGTGGACATTGTGATATATAGTATGGCCACCATATAAGAAATATGCAAAACCTGCTATATATTGGCCTCAGGGGTCACACAGTCACAACCACCTCTACACAGGATATGGGTTACATACTCACACACACACACACACACACACACACACACACACACACACACACACACACACACACACACAGACACACACACACACCTGTCATGTTTGGTATTAGAACCCCTACCTAACTAATGTATTACACTACAGCACTACACAGTTACAGTACGCGCCATGGATATTACTAGAGTAGTCTTTCCTCAAAAGTCTATTTCACAATGACTGACATCAGCAGGATTACTAACATAGGGCATTTGAAATTACTGCGAGAGACTAGCTTAAAACACATTGCTCCCTACACAGACAGTGACACACACAATACATCCAGAACTGCCATGTGTGGGGATGGAACCCTACCACAGTTTTAACATATAATACAGCAGTATGCAGTTACAGGACACGCTATGGTGATTACTGGTCTATAACCTTCCCAGAGGTGTATTTCTATGTGTGTGACATCAGCAGCCCTGCCAAAGTTGGGTATGTGAAATGTAAGGGGTGTGAGTACCCTAAAAGCATTGGTCGCTACACAGTCAAGCATGCACACATACACACAGTTGGCAAGTCTGGGGTTAGAACTCCCAACTAACTCCTTAATCACACTATGGCCATATGCTGTTAAACCTTCCCAGAGGTGTATTTCAAGGTGCGTGACATCAGCAGCCTTACCAAAGGTGGGTATTTGAAGTGTAAGGGGTGTGAGTAGCCTAAAAAGCATTGCTCTCTACACAGTCAGGCATGCACACAAACGCAGACACACACTAAGTTGCCAGGTTTGGGATTGGAACTCCTACCTAATTAGTTTATCACACTACAGCAGTACGCACTTCGGGATGTGCTACAGAGTTTACTGGGCTACAGTTTTCTCAGCGGTGTATTTCTAGGTGCGTGACATCAGCAGCCTTGCCAAAGTTGGGTATGTGAAAGGTAAGGGGTGTGAGTACCCTAAAAGCATTGCTCTTTACACAGTCAGACATGCACGCATACACTCACACAGTTGGCAGGTCTGGGGTTAGAACTCCCAACTAACTCCTTAATCACACTATGGCCATACGCTGTTACTGGATGCTCTACAGAGGTTACTGGTCTACATGTGTCCCAGTGGTGTATTTCAAGGTGTGTGATATCAGCAGCCTCACCAAAGGTGGGTATTTGAAGTGTAAGGGGTGTGGGTAGCATAAAAAGCATTGCTCTCTACACAATCCGACATGCACATAAACACAGACACAGAAACATATAGTTGCCAGGTTTGGGGTTGGAATTTCTACCTAACTAGTTTATCATACTACAGTGGTACGAAGTTATGGGATGTGCTACAGAGTTTACTGGGCTACAGCTTTCTCAGGGGTGTATTTCTAGGTGCGTGACATCAGCAGCCTTGCCAAAGTTGGGTATGTGAAATGTAAGGGGTGTGAGAACCCTAAAAGCTTTGCTCTCTACACAGTTAGACATGCACCCATACACAGTTGGCAGGTCTTGTGTTAGAACTCCCAACTAACTCTTTAATCACACTATGGTCATATGCTGTTACAGGACGTACTACAGAGGTTACTGAGCTATATTTGTCCCAGAGGTGTATTTCAAGGTGCATGACATCAGCAGCCTTACCAAAGGTGGGTATTTGAACTGTAAGGGGTGCGAGTAGCCTAAAAAGCATTGCTCTCTACACAGACAGACATGCACACAAACACAGACACACACTCAGTTGTCAGGTTTGGGGTTGGAACTCCTACCTAACTAGTTTATCACACTACAGCAGTACACAGTTATGGGATGTGCTACAGAGATTACTGGGATACAGCCTTCCCAGGGGAGTATTTCTAGGTGGGTGACATCAGCAGCCTTGCCAAAGGTGGGTATGTGAATTGTAAGGGGTATGAGTGGCCTAAAAGGCATAGCTCTCTACACAGTCAGTTACAGACAGATATGCACACACAGACTCACACACTCACAGTTGCCATGTCTGAAGTTTGACCTCCTACCTAACTAGATTATCACACTACAGCAGTACGCAGTTACAGCATGTGCTACAGAGATTGCTGGGCTACAGCCTTCCCAGGGGAGTATTTATAGGTGGGTGACATCAGCAGCCTTGCCAAAGGTGGGTATGTGGATTGTAAGGGGTGTGAGTAGCCTAAAAGGCACTGTTCTCTACACAGTCAGTGAGAGACAGACACACACACAAACACTGACACACAATCACACAGTTGCCATGTCTGGGTTTAGAATTCCTACCTAACTAGTTTATCACACTACAGCAGTACACAGCTATACGATGCACCACAGAGATTACTGGGCTACAACTCTCCCAAAGGTGTATTTCACATTGGATAACCTCTGCAGGCTTGTCAGGGTAGTGCTATGGGGTGGGTGATGTGTGCATGGCCCATAACCCATTCATGTCGGGGTGACATGCCACAAGCGGCCACAGATGGGGTCATATGTCACAGGTACATGTATAGGGCTACTAGGTGACTACATCCTTGTACAGCCATGTTGCACAGCTGGCACGGGGACCACATAGTCTGTGGTGCTGACAGGTACTGGTCACTAGTAACTGCAGTATGTGACATCTGCACCTGATGTGTTTGGGGCCCTTTGGCTGTGTGCTCGGTGGGACAGGTGTGGATGTCTCCTTGTCACGGTCATGCTCTTCCACACATCTATAGCCATCTACCTTTGGCTTATTATGGTGTGTTGTCTTTACATATATGTCTGTAATCCTATCCACTGTATGTGCAAGGCATGAGTGGTGCATACTGACATGTGTCTGCACTAACAATTGCAACCGCCGGATGTGTCTGGTCCACTGGTGTTTGCATACATGGCCTTCATGTGTTTAAGTGTGTGAGCATGCCCAGTATGACCTTTCAGTATGTTGATGACTGACATTGCCTTCATTTCTCTAAGTATGTGAGCGTGACCAGTAAGGCCGTCTGTTTTGCATGTGTGGATCATGTCCGGTGGTTTGTACTGCACTGCTGACCTTTGTGTTGCACACCAGCAGGTAGCATGCTGTGTCTGCAGGGTTTCCACTGATAATTTGGCATTGACTGTTGCAACATGTCTACATAGTGGGGGGAACACCTGCCTATTTCTATGTTTCTACACAGGATTGGTGGGGGGTGGGGTGCACCTGACTGTTACTATATTTCTATGTAGGGTGGGGGATCACACTTGACAGTAGTACATATTTCCCTAGGACTGTACTGGTATGCCCTGTAGTCTATTTCAGTCAGTAGTCTTACCTATCGTGCTGGCTATACCATACTGATGTACTACCATTCGTATCTTTTGATTACATACACATTAGTTTCTGACTTCCTAGCCATCACAGCTGACATCCTACTACATGGTCTGCTGCAGTCTGTCATTGTAGGCCAGGGGGGGTGGATGCCCATACCCCTCATTCAGAGGCCATTAGTACGGCATTTGTTTGTGTTGTCTACACCAGTTCTGCTGGCTGTGACTGTTGCTGGGTATGTGAACCCCCTCCTGACTGGCATGTGTGAGTCCCTTATCTTCTGGGTGTCTCAGTATTGAGTGTGGTGCTGCAGGACTGCCTATGTCAGATGCACATAGTACACTGCCTACACATGGTTTGGCACAGGTAGTGTATTGTTTGACATCCCTTTTAATGTATGTGAGAGTCAGAGAGAGGTGCTATTCCCTGGGTCCCTCCCGTGTCAGAGTATGTGCTATGTGATGCCTCTTTGCCAGGGCCAGGGCATACTGGGCACGCCTCCTTCTGCCTACTGGGGCAGGCTCAGGTTGTTCCTCCTCCAAGTCAGTCTGTGCCTGTGCAGGCCTTGGCATTGGTGGGGGGCTATGTGGCCCTGCCCCTTGCTGCTCCTGCTGCAGCTATTTCTGCAGGATCATATTGTGTAGCATGGCACATACAAGGACGATTTGGGTACATGTAGTTGGTGAGTACTTCAAGGCTCCACCGGATGTCTCCAGGCACCGGAACCATGACTTGAGCATCCCAAACACACACTCTATTATGATTCTTGTTTGTGCCTGTGCCTCATTATGGAGTTCTTGTTTGGGTGTGTGTGCATTTCTGATGGGTGTCATCAGCCATGGCTCCAGTGCGTATCCAGAATCCCCCAGTAGGTGACCGTGTGGGATGTCCCCCTTGGCAAATTTCTGGTACAGCCATGTCAGATGCCAGATGTGGGAATCATGATAACTTCCAGGGCAGCTAGCACACACTTTCAGTATAATGCCCTGGGCATCGCACATGACCTGGCAGTTGATGGAGGGGAAAGCCCTTGCAGTTGATATAGACCTTACCCTGCTCACTGGGTGGTTCTTTGATGCATATGTGTGTGCAGTCTATTGCACCCACTACCTCAGGGTATTCTGCTATTTCGTGGAAGAGATGCATATTGCTGGCCAACACCTCACGGGTGAGGGGGAAATATATGCGTGCTCACCGACATGTGCTCCCATGGCATCCAGGAACTGGTGGAGTACCCTGGATGCTGATGCCTGTGAGATCCCCATCATATCCTCATTTGGCCTTTGAAAGGTACCTGTAGCTAGTATTCCTAGGCCTACACATACCTTCATTTCCACTGAGATGGGTTCCCCTCTGTTAGTTCTGTGTATAAGGTGTGGCCAGCACAGCTCAACAATTGCTGTAGGAGGTCCCTGTCCACCCCTATAGCGCTCCACTATCTCCAGCTCATGTAGCCATTGGTAGGTTACCCTGGGTCTGTACACTCTTCTCCGTATCCTCACTTTGGGTTGGTCAGCAGAATTCAAATCATCACCACACTCAGCCTCTTCCACAAGTTGTATGATAGCTATTGCAGCCCCTAACATTTTGCTGTTGTGAGTGTTAAAAGTTCCCCACTTGTTTACCCCTGTGGTGTAGGGTGTGGGAAAAACCAGAGGGGTAGGTGTTTGCATAGTTTATAGTGGCGTTCTGGGCTGGGCTGGACTGCTGCCTGTGTTATTGGCTGGTTCCGATACGTTTCACCTGGCAGCGTACCTAGTACCCCTTGATTAACTTTCTACTGCTGCTTTCCCTTCCCATTGACCTTCTATTTCAGCCCGGGGGCATGCCGCACAATCAGTGTACTCCAATGTGCACACTGCTGCTATTTCCTGGTTTCACTTCCTTTATCTTCCTGTAGATCCCATTGCATGGCCTGCACACCCGCTTACACTTTGTCATACATCCTGGGCAGGTTTAGACCCACCCTCAGGCTTCGCTGTGCTAAGCTGGGTGCAACACCGAGCCACAGGGCTCCAATCTGGTGACAGTATGCCTGACACACCCACTCATGATGTCATCTACCTCCTAGTCTTGCACTCAGCTATTCATACTCTTACACTGTTGGGACCTGGCTCACATGCTGGGGAAAACCGGTAGTCACTATCCTTCCCCTCATTTGCATAGGATTGCCTGCTAATGCATAGTTACATGTGTCACACTGTGCCTCCCCCCTTAGTAACCACTATTCACTGGCCAGGTTGTCTTTTGCCTGCCATTGACTTGCATGGCGGAATACTGATTTTAGTTAGACTGCTTTTTTTAGGTTTATTTTCTAATTTCCCCACCGATCCAGTTTGCGTGCCGCTGCCCTATGCTTCAACAACCGTGATCGGCAGACATATAATAAAAGTTGTATTTTGTACATTTTATATTGTTTGCAATGCCACTGGCCTTCTACTTGGCCATTGGCATGCTTCCTCAATGATACGCAGTCTTTATTTGGGGCTGTCATGTCCCCATTTAGGATTTTGCAGTACTGTACTCAGTTACTAACCGAGTACATTTCTGCATATTATGCTAGTCCTGCACGCCTTGATTCCTGCTTCCTGGATGGTGGATTTACCTCATTTGCATGGTTTTCACCTGCAAATGGGGTAATTTGCATACAGGGCTGGGAACGTGCAGCACTAATGCTAGAGCGCTCGCTCATGTCAAACGCGCACGTACATGGAACGTTCGGCTGCCATTTTGGCAAAAGTTCCTCTTACACTAATCATGCACGCCATGCAAGCTTTTGAGAATCTGGGGTTAAGTGTTTTCATATTCATACAAGTTGACTCAGACTTAATCAGAATCTGTTAAAACCAGTGCTAATTGCCCTATTTAAAGCAATTCAAATGATCACATTACATCTGACCCCTCTTTTTTAAAGAAGAATGCATATTTAAAATAATAAAATATGTATATGTGTGTGTGTGTGTGTGTGTGTGTGTGTGTGTGTGTGTGTGTGTGTGTGTGTGCGTTTCTCTGTGTGTTTATATATATATATATATATATATATATATATATATATATATATTCATGTTTTACTCCTATGAATTATTTGAACTACAGATGTTCGAATAGTTCATATGTTTGCAAGCTAAATGATCGAATGTTATATTTGCAAATGTACTGTGCATTCACAAATATGAATGTTCAGGGATCGCAGTACAGTGCAGTTAGGGAAATACATCCCTTTCCTCACTGTAATGCGATATCAGTGTTGGAATATATAGCTAGGGGGTGTGTGGGGGTGCAGGGGGGCTTGCCCCCCTGCATAAACGGGATATTAGGTGTAGTAGTTAGGGAGTTATGCCAACAGTGGCATTGCTGGCAAGTGTCGTAAAATGTCATGTTCGACATTTTTGGCATTAGCAGCTGATTATCGACATTAGGACCATTAGATAATGTGCACTTTTGTCTAATTAGTTTGCTGTTAAGTACCTTTTTTTTGAGTTTCGATATTTTAATAGTACACCTATATTCATATATATTTATATATATATATTCATACATATACACACACACACACACACACACACACACACACACACATATATATATATATATAGATAGATAGATAGATAGATAGATAGATATAGGAATATACACGTATATATTCAGCCACTATCAGTGTAAATAACAATATAAAATATACAAGTATGTAAAAAAGCTCCACTGAATGACATTAAAATTAATTATAATGATAAAACCTTAAATAATAATTGAAAATGTATGCATATAAAAATATTTTTTCTTGTTATAATAACAAACTAACTTTCCAAAAAAAGTTACCTATTTAAGCAATAACCAGGGCTGATCCTGCTTGATTTTGAAATCAAATCAAGATCAAGCACCTTGTTTTACAACCTGGCTGCATGCAACCTCAAAATACTGGTACTAGAGATTGCATCATTAATGCTAGGAGGTTGCGTTGCATTCAATAGTAGCTGTCACCTTAACTCATTATATTGTAATGTGTTTTCTCATCCCCCTCCTCTAGATAAATACCAACTTTGTCTATATAAAAAAAAAATCTTTGAAGTTCTCACATCAGATAGAATGCTTATAAAGTGCATTACTAACTTTGTTATATCATTCAGGTGCTTGCATATCTGCTGATACAAAGGATAATGCATTATTTACAGTACTGTAAATGTTTTTATTATATTCTGTTTTACCACTACTGATGTTTTCTTCCTGATGCTCTGTTGAAAAAGGGACATTTGCTCAGTCAGACTATCAAAATGAAAGAAGTAAGGGAAGTCAGAAACATATGTATCTATGTAAGTGGCATTGCAACAGATGTTTAAGAGTAAAATCAGCAAGCCTGGTTCAGGCCAAATATTGATAGAAGTTCTAAGATTTCAGCAGAGTAATGAGGCCATACCATGTTCTGCTATGGAAGGCAATAAATTAATATCATTTGGAATGGTAAGTCAGTACATTGCAATCCACATGAGTAACAACAATAGCACACAGGGCAACTGTACATGGAGATGTCAAGCAGTTGGCAACAAAGCAAAAGAAAAATTATTGTATGGTCCTTGATTATGATTAATTTATTTAAGGTATGTTTGCATAGTCTGGATCACAGAAAAGATCTTACATTCTATTGCTAAAATACTTTTTTTAAAGATATGTTTTTTAAGGGTCTATATTAGAGCATTAAAGTTTCAAAACTTCGAATGTGCTAATATCGACCACTATTCAGCGAAAGCTGAAAACATCGAACGTACAGAACAGCAAATTTTTTCCTAGGGAAACAATTTGCTGTTCCAAAACACATACACACAACACAAGCACACCAAACAAACAGCAATCCACACACATACACCTAAAATCTTACACCTAACCCTACACTAAATTATACACACACCACTAACTATCCACTTACCTTAACCCAAACCCTAACCCTAAGGTCCATCACTATCGCACACTCACCTCACCCGTGCCCTAACCCTAACTCACCTAACCCACCCTAACCCTCAGGTCCACACAATCACACACATACATAACCCACGCCCTAACCCTAACTCACCTAACCCGCCCTAACCCTCACATCCACACAATCGCACACATTCCTAACTCACGCCCTAACCCTAAGTCACCTAACCTGGCCTAAACCTCACATCCACACAATTGCACATATACCTAACCCGCACCCTAACCCTAATTAACCTAACCCACACTCAATCGCACACTTACCTGAACCCGACCCGTAACTTTCCACCACAGCGCTGAAAATACCAAAGCAACAAAAATGGACAACCAAATTCTTTCCCTAGGAAAAAATTCGGTTTTCTGTTGCTTCGATATTTTCAGCTTTCGCTGAATAGGGGTCGATATTAGAACATTCGAAGTTTTGAAACTTCAATGTTCTAATATAGACCCATTTTTTAATGCTAGAGATATTTTTAAAATACTGAGCTACAATATTTCAGCAGTTTTGCAGGATTGCCAAAATAAGTAGCTAAAAGAGAGTACCACTAATTTATAGTCTACATGTACTGATCCATAAATAACTTATATTTGTACAATGCTGCACACATTTCTGTATAATCAAATGCTCTCAGGTGTCATTTTCTTTGTCTTCCTTGTGTAACAGCTTTGTTGTGATACTCTGTGATTCATTTGTTTTCTGAAAGACACATACGAGCTTGTGAAAAGGCATCTCGAAGGTGTGATTGCTGGCAGTTTCATAGATTTCTAATATGATTTTTGTGAAATGGTCTATAGCAGTGTTCAAACATTACCCTTACAGTAATGGCTCAGTAAAGCCTTCAACATGATAAAATTCATGGCCCTCGAAAGGCAGACCATCCTGTACGTAACACAACATCAAGTACTTGATACTTCTTGTTTATTTGCGTCAGTTCTAATGATCCCAAAACAGATGGTTGGGAGGATGCTTTGCTTGTCAGCTTTCTGTCATTTTGATGTTTTGAATGAATAGTTCTCCCACAGAAACCATATTAGTGAAAGAGACAAAGATGGACAGGAGGTCAGCTGAAGGATTTTCTGCTGCTAAATTCAATTACATGCACTGACTGAAATGAATTAAAAATGGCTTTCCTTCAGGGCAGGAATATTCTTCTTAGAAATATGTAAGTCAGAGCTAACAGAATTGTATTCAGGACTGAATATCTACAAATTACTTCTGTCTATCCTTGTTGTAGTCAGAGTTTTCACCGGGTGGGAGATGTACTGTGACAAAAGCTTTTTGGCATATGTAAACCACCAATTGTTTATTTATAATTAACTTTTGGCTTTGCAAGAAATTGTCACAGTTTGTGTTTATCTGAAACTGACTTAAGAAAAACAGGTAATATTGCATTCAGTATTCAGACTAAGAAGTCAGATGCATGAATGATTTTATGTCAGGGCTGAAACTGCAAGGTATGCATCACGTTAACTTTAGATATGATGCCTAAAGTAAGTATATACTAAGTGTACACTAAGTGTACACCATTCTCAGTGAATAGACAACACAATTATAACTCCCACCATCTTCCTCCTAATTCTAGCTTTCCTACTAATTTTCTTGAAACCGTAAATATGGAGAGGGATTCATAAAGGCTACCACAATGCATAGATAACCCTGGAGATTCAGTAAACTCTGTATAGGCTTAGCATGAAGCCTACATGGAATGTATGTGTTTGCATGGTGAGCAGCAGTGCTAATTGCATATGCATGCTGCACATTACATTTACACAAATACAAGCACAGTTTTATGGGCAGCAACAGTATTGCCAGCCAGAAAACTGTGTAAAGTAGCACAGACAGCAGCAGACATGTAAATCTGTTTACCTGCTGGCAAAGTAGGTCTGTGTATTTGCACAAAATGCCACAGTGATTACCAGGTTATTAATAAAGCAATGTATATATTTCCAACACATTACATGAATGTGTATACATTACAGAGTATGGTGGAAACCTGTTTCAGGAGTAATGAATAAAAGTTGTGTAAATGATCAGTAAGGGTACATCAACTGCACTATAAATAAACAGTCGGGGGGGGTGTATTGAATAGGGACACATAGAATTGTAGGAATGAACACAGGGAAGGAGGACAGGTGAAACATGGTAAAGTACAGCAGA
Organism: Protopterus annectens; assembly: GCF_019279795.1. Classification (NCBI taxonomy): domain Eukaryota; kingdom Metazoa; phylum Chordata; order Ceratodontiformes; family Protopteridae; genus Protopterus; species Protopterus annectens. The sequence continues at coordinate 864,787,486 of NC_056745.1, forward strand.
TGAAGGCATGTCAATGAAGACAGTTGTAGCATGAACACTAATCACATATCGACATGATACAGTACAGATTGCACAGTGAATGTATATGTAGCATGTACCATCATACAGGATGATGCCACAATATAAACAAAAAATATGATTGACTTCAACAATTGTCTTAACTTCTGGTGTCAGTCCAGGTTGATTCAGTATCTCTCAGCCTGGGATGAGATGGTCGACAGGCCAGGTCCATATTATATATTCGAAGTTTCAGAACTTCAAAGCTCATATGTTCGACAACATATGAGTGAAGTTTGAAATATTGAAAATATAATAAAAAAATTAAAAAAAAAATATCTCAATGCTAGGGGGTCAAGCCCCCCTGCACCCCCCCCAAATGGGGGCTGCGCCCCCACACCCCTGCTACTTAAATATACCAACTCTGAGATCACACTTCAGTGCAGAAAAGGGAAATTTTCCCATTCTGTGCTGTACGGAGCCATTGCTTTTCACCTTCAAACATTTTAGAGTTCGATCATATGGTGTCGACCATATGACATTCAAACTTTAAAAAGTTCGAGTAATTAATAGGGACCCAACAGGCCACACTGATTTTCCAGAGATGGTCTGCAATTGTATCCTCCAGGCTGTCAGATACTGGCAAAGGCTCTTGCCTGCACCATATTGACTTTTTTAGGCAATGCCAAAGCAACAAAAGTTCTGACATAAAAAAATCCACTGGAGGCAAACTCAGGGTTGTGTTGCTTAATTGTAGGAGTCTAAACATGAAGCTGCACAAACTTGTAAAAGAAACAAAAAACAAACTTTTTAAACATCCAAGAAGGCACGGAAGCTAGTGCAAGACACATCAAGTTTAATATAAATTATAAACAGATAAGTGTTTTCATCTTTACACAATAAAAGTTACATGACCAGTAGTTGTTTTTTTAAAGTCACAATGTGCCAGTTGACTAATGTTATAAAAGAAACTAAAACTGCCTAATCACAGAGACATCTAAATAAAAAGCATCTAGATGAAAGCAATTTTTAATATTCATTACTAAAACTGTCAATACACTTCAAAAAATAAACACATTTATCATTGATAGGCTTTAAGTGTAAGCAAACAAATAATAGAAGAAAGTTAATTCAGACCTGGGCTGCTTGATTTAAAATGAAGCTGCCACGTTAACTCTTTCTTTTCCAGCAGCAACCCCCAAGGCCCCCCCTGTGGTTTAATTCGACCTGTTCAAGTATTGTAAATTTAAATTCATATTCTGGGCAAGATATAAGGTGCTTAGACAATTCATTAGTTTTGCTTTTGTTCCGTATTGTATATTACTGCTTGTAAATTCTGTCTTTTAACATACATTCAGTCTTTCCAACATAGAAACTTTTGCAGCCTTGATATGGGGCTAAATAAATGACCCCATTTGACATACAGTTGTACCTACCCTTGACTTTAAGGCGTTCCCTCTTTACTACAAAGGTGTTACCATGATAAATGTTTCTGCAGTATGTGGAACTACCACACTTAAACACACCACAAGTGTGTCTCTAATTGTTTTCCTTGGTGGTGAATTTGCAAATGTTCTTAAAACTGAGTCCCTTTCTATAAATAACTAAGGGGCTGTTGCCAAATTTTTCCTTGGCATCTTTATTTTCATTAAAAATACCTCCATTTTTATTCAAAACCCACTTGATGTAGTTCTACAGAAAAAGTAGTGATAAAGCTAATGTTGTGATTTGGTTTCTCACCCATGTTCAAGTGATTGTGTAAACCACCAGTCATAATGTCCCCTTGTGTCAAAAAATCATCCCCATTAAGAACAGGGATGAAGTACTTGTTGTCCCTTTTTACCACCCTTTCATTCAAAGAGCAGTCAATAAAACTTTCTGGATATCCCCTTTTTAAAAACATTTCTTTTAAGCTGTTACACTCATCCAGAAAACAAAAAAAAAACAGCCAGCACCACATGGAAGGAACAAAAAAGGCTTTTGATAAAGTCGTACTACAGTCAACACGGCCCAAGGGCCTTTATCAATGTATCATATTAACTGCAGTCAACCGCTATGTATATATATATATATATATATATATATATATATATATATATATATATATATATATATATACAACCAACAAATTAAATACTTAATTGACCAATAATTATTAAATTCAGAAATGATCACTCAAATCAGGTGGAAATAATCCACCTAGTCTTACAATCCACTCATTAACACTCATCCAGAAAGTCAGAAAAATTTAAACCATACTTGCTGCTCTAACTAATTGGTCTTTTACTACAGCTTTCTTCTGTGCTATATGATGTGAGCTGGAATAGTGCTGAAAAGAATTGGAGTTAGTCGGTTTCCTATAAATTTTGGAAATAACTTTCCTGCTGTTATAATCCTTTACCAGTTTTACATCCAGGTAAGAAATTTCAATGTCATCACTGTCTCCTTACTCCACTGACTGTTGGAGTGCTTGACATGTTCTCCTATGGACCATAATGAAGAGCAGCCTTGGATCTATATTATTTCTTCAATGGGTTAGGTTGTCAAATGCTCAATGATCGACACCTGAGCATCAAAGTTTCAAAATCACAAACGGCCCTATACGCAAGTTCTTTCCTCAGGAAAGAATTTGCTTGGCCTTTATCAGGGATTTGCCCTTTCCCCAATGTAGAGCGATCTTGGAGTTAGTATATTTAGTTAGGAGAGGTGTGGGGGTGAAGCCCCCCACTATATTTAGGTTGAAAAGTTAATTTTATTTCCGGACGGCCTAACTAATTCTTTCCTGAGGAAAGAATTTGCGTATATGGCCGTTCATGATTTTGAAACTTCAACACTTAGGTGTCAATCATTAAGTATTTGACAACCTAAGCTGTTGAAGAAATAATATAGACCTGCAGGCTCTCCATTCAGCATAGGTGTATGCCAATGGTACTGTGCATGGCCCTACTCACCAAGCCTGGCATCTCCTGGCTGGTGATAAAATCACCACCTCTGCCACTAGTCCCAGAGGGTACCACAGTGCCAGCTGCTGGGGTATTGCTACCTGATGTGGAGGGCCTAGGTATTGCAGGGGCAGCAGAGGCAGTACTGCCAGGTTGTGTCCAGATGTGTTGAGCATCAGTGCAAGAGCCACTGGAGTGGGGTCAGGCTGAGCCACGAGAGTTACCTATGTCTCTGTACTGTAAATCATTTCGTAATTTGTCAGAGATGGATGACATTGAAATGTTTTGACAACAAATAGAAAAAAAAACAAAAGAGAGATAATGGTGGGTGTGAGAGAAAAAAAAAGAGATAAAATAAGTACCATCAGATGTGACATATAATGCATTATCACAATTACAGTATTTTATCTGAACTTGTTTATTTAACTATACATCTTAACAACTTCAAACCATAAGTAAGGATTGCTTAAAGTAATCCTTGTAATGTGCATATATTGCATATATGCTTAGTCCAGTTATACAGATTAAATTAAAAACGGCATTTATGCCACTTCTGTTGAAATTAAATTATGTAAAATATTTTAAATGATTTTACTATATATTTGCTACTTGCGGTATTTGAACCCACAATGTCTGACTACAGTATTACACTTGACTTCTACAGTTGGCTTGTGTTACAGACTGAAGCATGCATGCTTGCTTTTACAGTTAAGATATGCATGCTTACTTTGCTACAACTGCATAGAAAAGAAATACATTAGCTAAAATAATAATATTGTTGAGCTGCATACATACCAGTTGTTTCCCTCAGTCTGTTTAGAGCTCAGCATGGGCATCTGTATTCACTATAATATCTGTATTGGCTGTGGAATAAAGAGAAGAGTACACGAGAAGAGCAGCTACAGTATCTACTGTAAATTCTGTTTATCAGTATACGTATACAACTGTGGGATGTCACCAGTGCTGATCTCATCCAGCCATGCTTTTGTGTTTATCCCTCTTGCAATTTTTTTCAGGTCATTAAAATGATGACTACACCAGTGCATAGAATGCCAGTCAAATTGGAGACAGTCTTGGCCAGACTATCCAAGCCTCAGACTTGTACTGGGAGCCAGTATAGTCCCATTGCAAGAGCCTTCAGCTCTGGTACTTTACAAGGAGGCCAGTGAAGATTCTGGACTTCTCAACACCCCACCACTGCACCCTAAATTGGGTATTTTCCCTTGTACCACCAGCATGTCTGAGCAGAGAAAACAGCAATAGTTAAGAATGATTTCCCACCAATGCTTTTTATTGCATTAACTGTTATGGTGCAAACCTGAGCAAAGTTGCCAATCGGGTTTCAGAATGTTACACAGAGAGCAACAGTACCAAACAGAGAGGACAGCAGTTTTTGAAATTGGAAGGTTAACTTGACACTTGGCATTAGTTTGAGGGTTGTTTGCTGCTGAACCTGATAGGTGATTTAACTTTGCAGACATGCACTGGGGGCATAAATTTTATGACCTGACATATTTTTTGTGTGTCTTTACACACCGATAAAATTAAATTTTACAATGTGGGATTCAAACTTGTGCATAAGGGACAAAATATTTTTTTCCACAGCGTGATTTCTCATCCTGTCTACAGAAGAAGTGTTTTAAAGACATGCTCATTATTTACATATAAATACACATGACAGAATGAGGGGTTAACCATGAATGTGTTTGACCTGACAAGGTCATGGTTTATACATCTTTGTGTGCATAACATCCAAGGCCAGAGAGCACAATTATGATTACAGAAACATATTAGTCAGTATACCCTCACTCACACAAATAATTCATATGAGTTTAATAAAACTGAATGTGCAACCTTTAATAAAATTAGAAGTGTGTAATAAATTTTTTTTGTGAATTTTAATATAAGCTATAAGGTAAATTGGAGCAACAGTAAAAAATATTTGACATTTGCTGTATTAGACCCTAGAACCATCTGTACTGCAGTCCTACACTTACACCTGCTGCTACAGAAATAGTTAAAAAACAGCTGGATATGTTCATATGCATTATTAACTTCTGTGTGTTAACCATCACTCAAAAGCACTTAAAGTGTTTGCGTGATGCCCAACATAACTGATAGAAAGCATCGATTTTGAAATTGTTTACTGTTTGCTTCTTCTCTGCAATTGTTCTAGTTCTGCAGATATTGAGGAAGGTTGCTAACAGCCATGCAACTCTGCTTAGCTCATTTGCATGGTGGAAAGCAAAAGATGAATCAATGTATCCTTTTTTGAACACAAGAATGTCTGCATCCTGTTTGTAGACATTCTATATGCTTTATGCTTGGGGCATTAGTCCAGGTTTGCACAATGGTAGGCAAAGAACAAACATAACAATCAAAGTTAAACTTGTTTTTTCTAGGTGAGCAGTGTTTCTTAGGTTTCATCCTTAAAAGGACAAATGGGGGACTTAAACTGTGATCTACAGGTAGTATATAATGTGTGGATCACCATTTTTAGCAGATGTGCTGCACACAGACATGATTTGTGGGTGTATTTTATGTATTGATTATCATATAACTGCATTCCATGACATTTATTGTATTTATCCATTTCCCGTGTTTGTGCAAAGCCACACATCGTGCAAATGCTGTTACTAAAAAATTCTATAAAATAAACAATAGTACAAAATAAATGTTAGTACACATGAAAGAGTTTTTACACAAGTCTGGTTTGAACTCTCACACCAATGAATCTACAAAACACAGTAAGGGTGTCTTATCCCTCTTTGCCACAGAAACAACTTTGCAGAAGAAGTGAAAATCATTGTACATACATGCAAGTCCAAAATAATCCACAGTGCTAACAAGACATATGGCACTTCTGAGTTGATTGTACATGTGTTAATTTCAGATGTAGTGCAATCAGTGGTCATGCAACCACTTATGACTACTGTTTAAAGAAATGCAGCTCTGTCTTATCTTTGTATGCTGTTCACTCTTCTCTTGTCTGAGCATTAATCTGAGACATACAGTTTGTAAGGCATTTTGTATCATTTTCTTTAAAATGTGTGAGAATATTAGATGAAAATAATATACAGTTTTCAGCAAATGCAGGGGAGGTGGAATATTACTGAACTGAAACTGTGAAGTGTGTGCTGCTTACTTATGTTTAAACCCTTGATACAATTACTCCTAAACTTTGTAAGTCTAACCTGGCTGACACACCCACTGAAAGTAATGAAGTCTGAATTGTTGCTGTGTTTTCCTTCTCCCTACCACTTAGCATTCACAGTTGCAATCCATTAGCAACAAACACTGAGGGAGTGCTGCATTATGTTTGTATTTGCTACATGGAGACAAGAATTTGGGATTCAATGGTTCTTTTTTTATAGTGTAGATTTAGGTCTGTGAGCAAAGTGAAGATACACATGCGGTGTGAACTCGTTAGCTAGGGAACTGAAGATTAGGAGACTTGTTTATGTGAGTAACACTGAAGAAGATTGCTATTACTTTGGATTTATCTGCACAGAAAACTACTGATCTTGATAAGGTATGATTGCATTTTTCAGTTATATACTGGATTTGCTCACATGTCACTAGGACTATATATATATATATATATATATATATATATATATATATATATATATATATATATATATATATATATATATATATATCTATTACTGCATTTCTTAGACGTTTACTGATGGCATAGGCATTTTTGTCAGGGCATTTTACTTTCTCAGATGCACAACCTTATTAACTTTCATTACAAGTGTTATTGTTGCCACTGTTTCTCTTTACACTCTTATATTGTTATTCAAGTGACATGTAAATGTCCTATATTGTCAATGATATAAGGGTGTTAGCCTTCTTGGATGGCCCATAGACATCTCTAGGGAGTGAGGCCACAGGTTCAGATGACTGGCAATTGCATAAAAATGTATTTTCTGTAGTAAATGTGTACCCATGTTTTGGGACAGTTTGATAGAACTTCTAACAATTCACTGATGTTTTATTCCTTTGTTTGGTAAAAAATATAATTTGCCTGTTGTTTTGAGGTGGGGTAGCCAAGGTCCATTTCTGTGTTTGCACAATCAAAATGTTTCTACAGAGGTTTGCTTTGCTATCGTTACTCCTTGTTTTGGATCAGACCTTGGTTTGTATGTGACTGTGATATGCTACAACCACATAACCCTTTTTTATATTTGAATAACGTGAACATTTTTTGTTTCTCCAGTGGGTAATATTGCAAAACTTATAAATATGTGTCTCATCTAAGCAGAACTATTACTTATGTGATATTTATATAAAGTATCCTTTTCTGTTTTGGTCACCTGGGACTATGGCATCTAAGCATTCCAATCCCTGCAACCATACCTTCAGTGACTCTGAAAACTGACATAATCATTTAAGCATTTGGCAATGTGGTGCCTTTCTGCCTGAGAGAGGATTTGAGGATATGTCTGGAAGAATGCAAATTTGAAACCAGATAGTGAAGGATGTGAATGCTGTTGGGGGACACAGCAGGATATATGATCAAGTGCATCATAGGACCGCTAACATGATTTCATCAGGCCAGAGGAGAACAGCTGCAGTGGCCCATGGACACCTAGCTACTGGGGTGGGGTCTGCCACTATCTGAGAGCTCACTGGAATGTGCACAACAGCATATGATTAATGCTGGTGCTGCTGTTTCAGGGAGGACAAATATGTTATAGGATGAGCTTCCAGGTAAACTTACATATGTAAATTTTAAATATGTCTTGTATAGTAAAATATGAAAGCAATACTTCAGTTGGATTAAGACATTTTTTGTGTGTGGGGGGAATAGTTATAGAGTGATACAGTTAACAACGCATTCTGGTTCATTACACATGGGCTTGGGATGAGAGTGTCATCCAAGATTCAGTTAAATTTATTGTTAATGGCCATATAAAGCCCCACAAATTTTCCCCTGTGTTATTGTTATTGTGATGATGGTATCCTTCCATTTTGCTTAACTTTTCCAGGATCATACTCCCTAGCAAGTGTGCAGTCATCTGTACATGGTAAGCCAAACATTTTTTATTTCAGTACTTCACAGAAATATTCATTTATCCACATGTGTGAGGTGGATGTCAGGACTGTGTGTGTATTGCTGTACCGTCTGTGGTATTGGAACCAGTGGTAGTTTGTTAGCATATGCTGAACTGCAGTAGTGTAGCTATTAATTTCTTTCCTGTGTTTGTTGCTTATTATCATAGGTGATCCTGATGGTGGAAGTGTAGGACTCTTACCACCTGATGTAAGAGTATCGTCAGACTGTGATGATAATGGTTGTTAAACACAGGTACATTTGGGGGTGCAGAGGTTGAATCTAACACTGAGGTTGATGTTCAGCTATCCCCTGTAATTCCATCAGACATAGTTGGTAGGCCTATGCAAATCCATTCCAGTGAGGCCACAGATTTTGGACAGGTGGAGGGTGAGACACTCAGTCAGGGTAGTATAGTTACTGTGGCTTCAGTGCTTGTTGACTCTGGCTGTAGCCAAAGTGTGGGAGAGGTGTTACACAGGAGAATTGTTAGGCTTACTGGGAGGAGGTCTCCTGTCCATTCTCTACCTGATCCTGGTATGTCTTTCTGTGCCACTTTATGTATGTTAACGTCCATCGTGGAGATGCAAGCATGTTCTAATAGGGCCTACAAGGAAATGCTTAGGATTGCAGATGAGTCACAGGCTGACATTTATGACTGCCTCCACTGTGTTGCCGAATCAATGGATTGGATGAATGACACTTTGGAATGGGCAGTGTCTGTGATGGAATGTCTGCTGGGGGAGGGACGGCATCAATGTAGGTGTAGGTCAGCCACATCATCGCATGTTATCTGATGTAGCCATGACTGATAACACTCCCATAGTGGCACTACTTTCGCTGCTCTGTGAGTGGTTGAGGTGTCCACACCCAGATGTGGCCGGTCAAGGAGTCGTGGTCCTGGTTGTAGTTGTGAGAAGTATTCATCCAGCAGAAATCAGTCACATTCAGTTCAGAACAGTGCATCTGACAGTGGATTTGGTTGGTCCAGTGCAACTCCTGGCTGTGCTGGTTCTCAATGTCGAGGACGACAACAATGTACTGTCATTCCTACCATGCACAGCTCACACCTGTTTGATATACTAAGATGTACAGCTAGCACAGAGCTTGGCTGTGTTAGTGCAGACACTCACAGACCAATTTTACCTGCAATGCCTATACAAACACACACACACACACACACACACACACACACACACACACACACACACACACACACACACACACGCACACACAAACATACACACACATACACACACACACATAACAGTTACACATTTGTCAGTCATGAGGCTTAAAGCTCATTCTCTTTATCCAAATGTCTGCCTGTTTCTCTTACTTATTCACACACACTCACTACCTTTTTTGTCAACCTAGCCCCCCACCCCCACAAACAACACCCTGAGCAAATGATAATTGTGACATATCCTTGTTTTCCAGCTTTTGGATTCAGGGATATGTAAGTATTTTGTCTGATGCTCAGGGTGTATAGCTGACTTATTGCTTAGTATATCTGTTTTTGTGATGCTGTTTTGTAAACTGTACTGCTTTCTTATGGGGGTTTTGTAATGTGTACATCCTTGCCTAACTGTTAGACCTACAAAACTGGACCAAGTCCTAATAGTGTGACAAAGGCCCAGCCAGGGGTAGAGTTTTTAAACATTGTGCTCTTACAAACTTAGTCGATGGAAAAACAGGTTTTGCATTACTATTTTTAATTTTTTTTCTGAGGGATATGAAGTGTTCACCAATCGTGTATTGTTATTTTTTAACTTCACTCTTTAATGATTTGCCATTACAAAGACATGAGGCCAAAATGAAAATAGTAAAATATGTACATTTTAGATGTAAGGCCTATTACTTGATAGAGGACACTTGTATTCACATAAGTCAGTGCTGTCACATCTTGATGTAATTGTCGTAAAAATCACTCACCTTATACTTATTTACTTAACCAAGTAACAGTATGCAAGAATATGCCATTCATTTGTATTCCTAGATATTTATGTTTCTGTTCCAGGTTCAGCACTTACCTTGGAAGTCTAGCAGTTGCAAGAGTTTTAGTTCAGGGCTGACTCTGTCTGATGCTAGCAGTACACAACCATACATGGGTAACTAGGAAGAAAGAAATATAAACACAGCCTGAAATAAGTGCATAAAGCATGCATCTTACATTCTTACATACACACACACACACACACACACACACACACACACACACACACACACACACACACACACACACACACACACACACACACACACAAATGTACAAGCCCACATGCACACTAGTACACACAGAAAATATCATTATAAGTAGCTACCTTCAGACTGTTATAGGTAAATTACTTAATTTACCATTATGCCTTATGGACAACAAGTTTCATTTCTGATAAGTGATAGTAAAAAGCAAATTCAGCTAATGTCAAATGTATTCCTTGCACTAACCAACTACTAAAATACCACAGTGGTGGTGAAAATTGCATAAAGATAATCATATTCAGTGCTTGTATGCACTAATATATATAAATGATTTAAATAGATGCAATGCATTGAACGTGAATGTCTGCTTGACAAATATAGGGTTAGATCGCATGTTCATGTTCACTCTAGTAAAGGAGCTTATTTGATAGTTATGTAATGTGCATACGACTCAGTAGTGCACACACTGCAAAATGTTTGAAAGTAACAAGGTATGCTTCTAATAATGAGTTTAGATATTGAAATATGTTTTTTGGATGCAGTTCTGCTTCATTTTGATAATTTGAAACATTTATTGACGCATAAGAAAATACGATCAGCAAGAAATGCATTTTTAATGTATATCGCAGTCAGGGTTTTATGGATTTTACTTTATTCATTTTTAAATTAAAACGTTTTATATTTTTGCACAAGATGTCATGTAAAAGGGCATAGTATATTTTTAGAGTGTATAAATGTATACTGTATATTGCAGTCAGAAGGGACAATGATTGGGGACCCTAAGGTATGACAAAAAATTTAATATGTATGTGTCTTTAAGGCAGAGCTGTTGAGCATGTACTCACTTAATAATGCAATGAGCAGATATACAGTTTCATTGGATGATGGAGCTTTTAATTATATTTAATTATATTTAAATGTTGTGTTATCAGTATTGTGGTTTGGTCTGAAGAAGCAAGAATTATACTTGTGAAAGTGCTTACAGTTCATTAAAAAGGAACGTTTTACCCTGGCCATGTTTCGGTTCATTTGTTATTGTTTTTACTTTTATGATATTTGCTCGCATTAGTGAGTATTCATTATGAACCATTCATCTTAGTTGCTGGTGTAGTTTTGTGTTTGTCGATTATTTAATTTTATATGAAATTGCCAAAGCATTGTGAATTTATCTTCATCAATTATTGCCCGTGACACTCATACATACACACCTACATTCTGCTTTGTGTATCCTGTTTGGGACTTCTGGTGTAAGAGAGAAATTTGCTGTTAAAAAAATACTAATCCCATAGTTACAAACAAACATGCTTGGATTTGTAAGCAGTGGATTCCAATAATTAACTTTGTTACAGTCCTTATCTTTATCTGAAGGCACCTTTCCTTAACTTATGTCATCTTATTGGCCTTGTGTGCCTAGTATCATTTGTCTATTTGAGGTTGGGTTTCTAACTCTGGGAGTCTCAGAGTCTTATATCAAACCTGAAAATGTATTTATTGCATTCTTAGTTGACCAGTTTGAAAGAATATCAAAAAGTTAATAGTAATAATATAGACAGCTCTATTGCTGATGGAGGATAAGGCCTTGCCTATGATACAGATAAATCTAGCTTAATTAGCAGCAATGGTAATGAAGAAGTTGGCAAAATGAAAGACTGGAAAGATGAGTGTATATGGTAGACCACATAGAAGTGACACTGAAACTGTATACCCCTGAAGTACTTAATTTAAGGGGAGCAGGGATTTTGTAGAGATTACATCCTTTGCACAAGTGAATGACAGACCCTTGCTAAGTCAAATTACGTGTCAAAACCTGAAGTGCTACTGCCATACACACTGACGGTATTGTAGCTTCAATGCTAGTTCACAAATTGTAGTGCTAATTTGAAGAAGATTGGGCTGAAATTTGTAAGATTATAGGTCCATTTGTACTTGTGTTCTTTAACATGATGGGTGATAAATCTATGACTGTTAAGGGGGAAAATGTTCACTAAAGGTATCTTCAAGGGTTCCAGGAGGTGGTGCATTTTTTTATTTATTTACCCTTTGATGACCGGGTTAGTCCCATGAGGCTAGTAGCCTTTTTTCAGGGGAGAACTTGAGGTGGTATTCATATTACTAAGGGAAATTTGGACAGGGAACTTCCCCTTCTCTTTTCTGAGAATACTGGGGCAAGATTCTGTGTTACACTTCCTGTCTTCTGGTCTGGGCATGGAGGTGGCTCAGAAAAGCAGGAAGTCTGAAGATGGAGGAAAAATAAAGTTTTTTTTTGTATTTGTGAGGTGAAAAAAGCTGTTAACCAAACAGGTAAGATGTTAAATGTGGTAGAAGAGGAGTCAGAAGTGAAGCGGAGTGAGATGGATGGAGAGGAGAGTAAAGAGAACAGTGCAGTAGTGAGTAAGAGGCAACATGAGAGAATTGAGGTAGATATGGTAGATTCAGAAGTGCTTTTCCAGCAAAATTTGTTTGTATCTGAGTCTGTAACACCAGAATGTGTTGTTACAACCCTCCAGTCAGGAGGGTTGTGGGATGTCTACTTAAAATAATTAATTGAACAGAGTGATCCAGAGAACAAGAAGGCAGTGCCATGGGGAGAGATAATGGAGAATCCAAGAAGAAGTTAAGGAATTAAAGAAGGAGGAGGAGAAGAAATCCTATGCAGAGATGGTGAAAGAAGGCAAAAAATGAAAATAGAGAAAGGCAGAAGTAAGAAGAAAACATAGGGTAAGAATTAGCAGTAAGAGAGAGAGAGAAGGAACTGGACAAATATGACATTTGGGATAGTATCACTGCACCACTGGGTGTTGAACACAAAGAGGTAAGAGCATTTATATGTATTGATAAGGATACTTTCTGTGACATTTTCTTAGAGGAGGTGCAATATATGAAAAACTTTTAGACCAGTATGAAAAAAAGAAAGGATGAAAAATCCTTGGAAAATGTATGTGGTACAGACATTTAACAGAAGCCAAGAAAAGAATATTTATACAATTTTTAACTGAAATTGAAAGAGATGAGTTAAAAGACTATTTGGAAACTGTGTCTAGAGATGTTTTGGATGTTACAAAATTCTATGACAACAGAAGTTTATGGACTCAGGGTTGGGAATGTGGTGTTATATTGAAAATGCAAAATGAAAAAATAATGCACTTGCCAAGTATAGTTAATGTGGAAGGAAATAAGGGATTGGTTAGATACTGGGGACAACCAAAGACATGTTTTTGTGTGGTAAAGATGACCATTTAATTAGCAATTGTGATAAAATAAAGTGTTTCATTTGTGATACAATAGGTCATGAAGCACAAAAAATGTGAGCAAAACTGTATAAAGTGTGAATAAATAGGGCATTTATGGATGGACTGTATTGCTACAGAAAAGACTACACAGGTACCAATAGCAGAACATAATAGAGAGGGTGCATTAGCAGATAATACAGAAGAAACACAACAGGAAAAAATGATTGTGACTGATATAGAAATAGAAGTAAATGAAAATATAAAGGAATTAAAATGAAAATATAAAGGAATTAAAAAGTAAAGAAGGAGAGATAGAGGAAGAAGTAAGTAATTAAAGTGATGAAAGGGACGATAAATGGATAAAAGTCAAAGGTAAAAGAAGTTATATTGGAAAAAGAGTGAAATACAGAAAACATAAATTCAAAAATATATGTATTAGCAGAAATAAGAAAGGGAAAGGATAAAAGTAACAAACACTGTTTCACAAAGTGAGAATCCTAGCCATTAATATAAATAATTCAAAGAATGTTCAGCTGAGACTAGGAATTTTGGAATGGTGCAGAAGGTTGGAAATGGATATCATAGTACTAATAGATATAAGAATAACAACAGAATGCAAGTTAATGGGTTATGGAAAGGCAAAGTTATATAGAGCATAGAATGTGAAAATTTGTTTGAATATAGCAATTGTATGCAAATAATGTATAGAGATTCTGGATTATACACTAGTAGTATTAGGAAGAATAGTAAAATTAGATATAAAATGGAGAAATCAAATATATAGGATAATTGCACTCTATGCATATATTATACAAAAACAAAGAGAGATCATGTTTAAGAAAATACTTGATTATAAGAGCATAAATATGCAAGTAATACTAGTGGGAAACTTTAATTGTGATCCAACACATAATTGAAAAGAAAGGGTGGATATAAAAGTTATTTCTGATATGATTAAAACTGTAAAATGTTTTTGTAGAAAAGTAAACACTGGATAAACAGGAGCATACCTCTCAACTGTCCCTAATTTTTAGGGACGCCCCTGATTTTGACCCACAATTTAGCTCTGTCCCTCTGAATCCCTCTTAAAACTAGTGACTTTGGGCAGAATGGTGGTGAATTACACTTAATGAATAATGACAATGATTAAGAGTTATACACTTCTTTTATTTCATAGAAGGTGTATGAATTCATATGCTCTGATTCTCTCAATGATTCAACTTAATGGCACTAATATTTTAAAGGTGTCCCTGATTGTCCCTGAGTTTTTCTTGACTTTTCCCTGATTCTGTTCACGTGTACCTGACTGGTTGAGAGGTCTGAACAGGAGTAATCTGAGAATTGAAACTGATTACTTTATAGTGCCAGACAGCTTAACTATATTACATCAAGGAGTTAAAATTACAGGTTTCTCCGATCATGCTGCAATCTGAATAGAAATTCAAGAAAGAATAGGTTACATAAGAATAGGCAGAGGGATAAAAAGAATTAAGGAATCAGATCTAAATGAGCAAGTAAAGGAAATAATACATCAGTTATGGCTGGATCGTATAAACATGAGAGGATTTTATAAAGACTGGTCAAGTTGGTGGATCAGTTTAAAAGAAAAGTATAAAAAAGTGATGTTAGAATATCAAATGACAAAAAGAATACAAGATAATCACAAACATAAAGAAATTAGTAATCAAGTCTTTAGATGTATAGTATTCAATAAAGAAAAGTTTCTAGAAAAAGAAAGAATGTGATAGGAAATGAACCAAGAAAAAATAAAAACAAATGTTATTTAAATATATTTTTTTACAAGGAAGAAAAGAAGAAGTAGTACCCTATCTAATTAAAATTGTTAAAAAATAAGAATAATAAGGGAGTTAAGGAATGAAGAAGGATGTATAGTGAATACATAAAAAGAAATTATGCAGACAGTTAAAAGACATAGCCCTGGATTCACTAAACTTCCATGCAGGACTAGCTTAGTCCTGCACGGAAGCGACCGTTTAGGAGCAGCATGGCAGCACGCCATGCATAATAATGAAGGCGCACGGAGCGTGTATGGGTGCAGGGGGTGTGTCTGAGAGAAGAGCTCTCAGAATATACATGCCTCTGCAATCAAGAACACCAGTTTAGCAATAAGAATGAGCGAAACTGCTCATAAGTGGTTGAATACCCCCAGCAACAATCCCCAAGTGTATAAGAGCAATAGCTAAAATATAATAATATAAACAAGTTAATTTTTGTTATCAAACAGATAAAATTTAACCATAGGTGCGCGGGTTTGCCCATTGCTTAGCTACATATAATACAGCTTAAATGGCACAAGAGGATAAATATCAAGATATATGCAAATGAAGCAGTACTGCAATAGTGTAGTGGGCAGAGCATTTACCTTGCAAGCAGTCATTCCCAGTTTAAGTCTCACTCCGGTACATTCAATTTTCCAAGTCAAATCACTTTATGAACAATATTTTTGTTGCATAACCTACTAAATAACATACATTTGTGAACTGGAGGACTGCATTAAATGCAGATGTGAGGTGTCATTGTCATAATGTTGTAAAATCCACAGATAAACACAAATGCCCCATACAGTATATGTACACATGGATCAGGGATACAAATCGAAGGTATAATGTGTAATGAATGATAAATCCATAGAGTGTCCAAATCCACTATCTTCCCAAGACCCATTTTACATTTCTGTCTAAATTAATGCGGGGGTAAGCGTGAGTAAGCATTATTAAGCAGTAGTAAGTGGGAGTAAGCATATTTAAGCAGTAGTAAGTGGGTTTAAACCCATTTGCATGAGGGTAAGCAATGCACACACAGGTTAAGCAATATTGAAGCTAACTCTCTGTAAGCATATTTAACTGGAAGTTGGCATTGCTTACCTTTGCACAAAGCCTCGCAAATCAGCTTACAATTGCTTAAAAGTGCCTTAATCACTCTGTATGCAACAACCGCTGTTCTGGCCAGAAACAAAATAAACAGCCCTTGCAGGTTATGAACCCAAGACCCTATACATTTTAATCACAATAGTTAACCATTAAGCCACCACAGCAGTATATAACAATGAGGTATCAGAAAACAGATCCTCACTATAGGAATATTACACTTAACATGTGAAGGGAATGTATATACAGTTTTATGTTGTACAACCTGCTACATAACATAAATATGTGAACTGGAGTACTGCATTAAGTCCAGATGTGAGGTGTCATTGTGATAAAGTGCTGAAATCCCCTAATAAACACAAGGACCCTATACAGTGTACTTACACATGAATCATGGATACCAAACACATATATAACATGTAATGAATAATAAATCAATGCCAAACAGCAAATAGTATGCAAATTAAAATTTAAGCAATGCTAAGCTTTGCACAGCCCTGCTTACTAGGTGTAAGCAATGTGTAGGCCAGCTAAATCAGTTTGCCCATTGGTATACCCCTTTAAGCAATGCCAACCTTAGTTAAGCAGGTTTTCCCATAGCTTAGCATTTTCAAAATCGTCCTATCATGGCAAAGTGTGGAAATCAGCCCTATTTAAACCCAACAGGTGGGAATACATCTCATAACTGGTTGCAGCTTCCTCCTGTAGGCACTATGACTGGTATGGGAGAGGGAGTGCACTTTCGGGCACAGCGCTGGGGCATCCAGGAGTCCAAAGTCATGGCAGGACTCCTTGTTAAAGACCATGACCAGAGACTGCTGCAGGGCCAGTACCAGGGTTCCTAATATAAAGCAGAAGCCTGGGACCGTCTCGCCCATGACCTCACCAGTGCCACTGGCATACCTCAAACTGGTAAGGAGGTCAGGCATCACAATGCCAACCTGAAGTGGAGAAAGAGGGATCTCTTGGATCAGTGGATCCAAGAGGCTAGGAGGATCACACAGCCGTGTGTAAGTATCAGTCCAATACCTGCTTAATAATTACCAGCTCATGTATATTATGTATAGGTATGGTTAAATATTCCTCTTAAGTCTTTGGCAGTGGCAGATGAGTAGGCTGCGAACCAGGAAGCCCACGCCTGTAGATTGCAGAGGTTGCATTGTGAGGCAGGTTAGTAATACTCTTGCATGTACTGTCATAAGAAATAAATCTAAAAGTAGTAGTAAGTTAATTGCCAGTATAAAACCTGTATTGTTTAATCCATGTACTGAATACACCAGAGGATATGGCAGGAAGAGTCTCATATAGGTTGTCTGTAAATAAAAGGTTAACAGCCTGACAATAAAGGTCTAACTGCTGGACTACATGTGTTTACTCTGGTGTCATATGGTAATGTAGAGTTGCAATCTCTTAATAGTACTGTTGTATTAAGCAATGTTACCCACACTGTGATACATAAATAAAATGTGTAGGAATGTCTGTATATGACTGTTGTAAACACAAGAGATCATATTGTACAACTGGGAGATACTTAGACAAAAGCAATGAAAAGATAAACACCATAATCCAAATAGCGCACTCAACTGAGGTGTAAACTGCTGTATTTTAAGCACACATAGCCATGGTTCAAATCCTGGGAGTGGTAGTAAGTTGTATGCAGAATCATAACCCACAACTGTACAGATATGTCCAGAATGTCCAGTTAATTGGCCCATATCCACTGCCTGTCACCCTGTCCCCCTGGCAAATCAGTGGGATGATCCCAGACATTTAGGCAGCAAATAATGACATACAACTGATTGACAGACATCTATAAGAACAAACCTGTCACTCTAGCAACTCCCTAAAATGTTATGGGAGTAATAAGCCAAGTATGTCCCATCTCCACCCCAATGTTGTGAAGCTGTGACCAGAGTGCGTACAGTAACAGAGTGAGACGTATGTGTACTAATGTGAAATCTGGTAATATGTGTGGCAACATTCAGGTAGTGCTAACAAACATTGCCCCCACAGGTCTGTCAGATATGAAAACTGTGCCTAGAAATAAAAGAGTGAAATACTGGACTGGTGCTGTTTACTCTGGTATTGTATGGCATTGTTAGTATTGCAGTTGCTCTGAATAATGAGGTATTACTCATCACTGTCATCCACACCGTGCTACATAATAAAACTGTCTAGGAAACCCTGTATAAGAGTATTGTAATTACAAGGTCAGATTGTAAAACCATGGGAGACTTATAGACAGAAATCAGAGAAGAGATACACAGCAATATCTATATAGCACACTCAACTGTGATGGACACTGTTTTATTTTTAGCAGACGCAGCCATGGTTCAAATCCTGGGAGTAGTAGTAGTAAGCAGTATGCAGAATCATACCCCACAAGTGTACAGAATTGTCCAGAATGTCCAGTTACTTGACCCATATCTGCTGGCTGTCACCCAATCCCCCTGGCATATCAGCGTGCTTATCTCTGACATGTAGGCAGTATTTAATATCATATAACTGACTGTCAGGCCTGTACATATTTGGAAAATGTCAATGAAAACAAACCTGTCATTGTACAACTCACCAAAGTTTTATGAGGGCAACTGTCAAAATATGTCCCAGTTTCACCTGCATGTTGTCAAGACATGTCCAGAGTGTGTGCAATAAGAGATGGACAGATATGTGCATAACATCAACCTGGAATCTGAAAATATGTGTAGAAACAGTCAGGTAGTGTTAACAAATAATACCGCCACAGGTATACCAGGTAAGAGGTGTATACTGCAGGTAAAACTCAGTTCATGTATATAGTTGTCTACATCCATACCACTGTCCAAACTAAGGCCATAAGGTAGTATAATAATACCTGTAAGGTACAGATCACAGCACTGACTAGGAAAGTAATGAGAACTACAGGAATATACTAATTGTTAATTGACATATTTCTCTCACCCCCACCATATCTGCAACAAAAAACTAAATACAGAACTCAATTGGTATGTGCTCCATTTAATCTACTGTTGGGATATATGTCTTATTGTTCGATAAATATTTAAATTTGTTTCTATGCATGTGCTATGTTGAAATACTTCCACATTGGTGGCATGCTGCCATCAATGTACCTGCATGCTGTTGTAATGGCCACTGTGGTTATATATATGCATGTGTTCTGCTTGCTATGCAACTGTTCCATATCTGATGTTTCGGGTTAATGGGAATATCTATGCATGCTGTTATACCTAAACCTGGAATGTGTTGACTATTATTAACCCACATATGTTGTAAAATTGAATCACCATAGCACATTTGGGAAGGCCGGTCCCAGCGGGCCCACCTGTCCCATCTCATCTAGCCATGGCACAGGGCAACAGCACATCTGGGGCCCACCCCAGGACCTCCTTGTCCACTGATCCTGCACCACCTTAGGGTGGAACTGCCTCAGGGGTGGGGCTCGCCCCCCCTGGGAGTGGGTGTGGACAGGACATTGTCACCCATCACCAGGTCTGGGGCATGGTGCATAGCGAGCTCCACAGGGAGTTTGAAGATCTGCTATGCCAGCTTGAGGGCCGCATGGCACAACTAGAGGGTCAGCCTGGCCTTCCTACTCAGCCCACAGCACAGACACCTTCGGGGCTGTGAAGGTGCAGTAGTGACTGCCCATGAGTAGGGACCTCAGTCCCGTTGTTTCCACTAGGGGGCTCATGGGCTTCTGACTTCCAAACATCCCTCCCCATCCAAGGTGTTTACCCCCACATGTGTCATATACCACCCCTGTATGCTGTCTTGTCTGTTATCCTACCCAGCCTACCTCCCCAAATATACCTACTATCCCTTCCCAACATCCCACTCTCACCTGAAAAAATAAAAAAGGGCAATCTGTTCCCAAAAAAAAAAATCTTGCCTCATACATAGCTGTCCATTTCACATACGTGTCCACTGGACACATACAATCTGGTCTAATTGGCTTCCACAGCATATTATTGTTGTCATCACCCCTCTTTCAGGGGTATGAGTGTCCAAATCTACCTCCAAATCAGTGTATATGCACAGCTGTTGCTGTAGAAGAAATGGGGAGCTATAGACCTTCCCTACACCCGTCCTGCACAGCCCTAGCTATTTTCCCTACTGTCTTTCCCTCTTTGTGCCCCTTTTTCACCACTTTCCTATCAACCCTTTTCATTTCTTTTAAAGAAATTAGTGCGGGGGTAAGTGTGAGTAAGCACTTATAAGCAGCAGTAAGCAGGTTTAAGCTTGTTTGCATGGGGGTAAGCAATGCATACACAGGTTAAGCAATTGAGAAGCTAAATCAGTATAAAAAACTGTAACAGGAAGTTAGCAGTGCTTACCTCCATGCAAACCTGCATAAACCCACTCACAACTGCTTAAAAGTGCCTTAATCATTCTGTACCCTACGGCCCTTGTTCTGCCCAGCAACAAAATAAACCGCCTCTAAAAGGCTCGAGCCCAATACCATGGGCACCTTTGCCAAAGTGAATTACCACTACCATGTCAGATATACATACCCCTGATGTTTTCACAAACATATCATCCAGCACAGTCATTCAACAGTACAGAAAATGTATTTAAACATGTAGATGTATGTGTGTGTGTGTGTGTGTGTGTGTGTGTGTGTGTGTGTGTGTGTGTGTGTATATATACATATATATATATAAATATATACACATATATCTACATATGCATACATCTATAGATATATATGTCTACAGATATATATATATATATATATATATATATATATATATATATATATATATATATGTAAGCAGATAAATATATATATATATATATATATATATATATGTATGGGTCTACTTCTAATGACCGA
The DNA here is from genome assembly GCF_019279795.1 of Protopterus annectens. NCBI lineage: Eukaryota > Metazoa > Chordata > Ceratodontiformes > Protopteridae > Protopterus > Protopterus annectens. The sequence continues at coordinate 864,808,641 of NC_056745.1, forward strand.
AACGCCGATTCGCCGACAGTGAAATCACCGACACGAAACGACCGACAACGCAGTTGACCGACACGTTCGAATCCCGACAGACGGAAGACCGACAAGGGGAATGTGTAAGCGTGACCTGGTAAGTATGCGATAGTGAGGGATTTAGGAGTAGGGAGCGGACAGGTAAGTGTGCAATACTCAGGGATGTAGGGTTAGGGTGTGTGATAGGTGAGTGTGCGGTAGTGTCGGAGCTTGGGGTTCAGGGTGTGTAAGTGAGTTAGGGTTAGGGTGCAGGTAGGGAGAGTGTGCGGTAGTGTCGGAGCTTGGGGTTCGGGGTGTGTAAGTGAGTTAGGGTTAGGGTGCAGGTAGGGAGAGTGTGCGGTAGTGTCGGACCTTAGGGTTAGGGTTTGGGTTAGGGCTAGTGGATATGTGTTGTAGTGTACTGTGTTGTTTACGTGTAGTGTGTCGGTGTTATGGTGTTCGGTGTTTCGCGTTGTCGGGTTTGTGTGTTGTCGGTTTTCTGGCATCGGTGATTTCTGTGTCGGGGAATCGTTGGTTCGGTCTTTAGAAGTAGACCCATATATATATGTATGTATGTGTGTGTATAATATCTATAGATATAAAAGAGAACATAACAAATACGTATATGACCAAAGGCACCATTAATGAGCATGAGGGGGCCCAAGCTAAATACGTCTTGTAAGTATTGATATCACCCCCTCTCCCACAGTGAAACAGATCTGCCCTGCAACACAATACCAACTGTTACAAGTCCCATAAACAGGACCCTGCACAACATGGGCACAAGATGGTAACAGTAATCCATCCCACCTGTTTGATGTCAGGATGGTATCAATAATATATCATGCAGTACAGTCTGGCTACCATAGGGAATGTACAATGTGGAAGCAATAAACATTCCAAAGACACATATATACACACACACACACACACACACACACACATATATGCATATATATATATATATATATATATATATATATATATATAAAAGTAACTACACATACACACACAGAAATATGTATAAGAAGATACATATTTAGAGGGTGCACAGCATACTGAACAGCCAGTATTTCTATAGGTGCCACCTTATCAAATGGACAGTGTATGAGTCACCCATACAAAAGACAATTGTTGCCTGAAACATATATCTACAGAGAAGTAAAAGGATATGATACCACACACAGGTTTTAATATATGAGAAAGTTGTATGTGTGTACTATTACAGTTGTATATGCCATGTCATATAGCTGTTTAGCCTTTGAAATACATACTAACTGATTAATGCAACTCTCAAGCAGATCATTTTATATAGTAATCCGAAAGCAGAACATATGTTGCTGGTCAGGCCAAGGCCTTCAAGTAGTACAACAGTAAAGACAGACTGGGCCACAGGATAACAATCAATCAACAGTAAGTAATGCAGATGTATAGTACAGCAGCCTCTAACTACACTCTATACTCAATCCCTAGGGGGAAAAGACTTAAGTTGACACAATGGGATGTATCTGTTATATAACAATGCATAACTGAAAACATCATAATCGCACTGACAAACAAAACAGTCTGTATGGCAGTATGCAGTAGGCCAGCAATGTCCCAAGGTGAAATGTATGGTAATATACAGCCATATACCTTAAGGCTGCTTACTATTGATATCCCTCACATGTTGTAACAGCCTAGGTTATTTATGGTGCATACCCCCCAATAGACTGACTTACAGGGGCATATAACAGTGTTACATATACTGACCTCTGGACTGCAGAAGGGCACACATGTTTTGTGCAGCTGAAGTCCACATATATATGGACCCTACCCCACAATATGTGTGGCGGCCACTACAGCACTGGAATGATGGCAGGAATGGCAGCACGACATAATCACAGGCCACTACATAACAACCCCTTACTGCATGTCATATGGACAAAGCCTGGTATGTTGGTGGAGGACAGAGGCTGGAGCACAGGCCCATATGTGAAATAGTCTTGTCATACACTGAGTAAGTTGCTGGTGTTACAGGACAGTCTGCAACATATCCTTAGTCAGGAATATGAAGTCAGAAACACAAATGGATGTAGCCATGTACTGATAGCACTCAACACATACTGACAGTGATATATCTGACACAAGACCTGTGTGGTGGACAGAAAAAAACATAACAGACATGCCTCTGGCCATCATGTGGATAGGCCCACAGTTGAGAGCTATAGAGACAGTCTGCATTCCATGTTAACTTAGTATGTACACACAAACCCTGTAACACTCGTGCTATACAATGCATATAACAACACTACTCACACTCTGTCTGTAGTTCTGGAAACTTATACAAATATGTAGCTGGCCTGAGTCTGCAAGTCCTCTTGTAAGAGGTGTTGCTACCTGCTGTCTGTAACACTGCTGCCCACACACAGGAAGGATGTCCACCATACAGGAAAGGTAAAGGGACCATGCCCACATGATGTAGAGATTTATAGTAGTTGGTTGCCATGACAGTGGTAATTTGAAGTACTACACAGGATTCTGCATGCAGGTAGCAAGTGGAGGACACTGACTGGTGCAGAGGCCATCGGCTGATCGTGTGCATCACCTAAAAAATCCATGCTGAAATCTATTCAAATCAGCTCAATCGTTTTACTGGAGAGAGACTGAGATAGAGAGAGAGAGAGCATGAAAGCCAAAGACAAAGACAAAGCAAAAAAAAAAATTAAATTAAAAAATAATACATCCAGCAAACTATCCAGAACAGACATTTTTGCCACATTAGGTATGTGAGGTATATATGCATGTAATTCAATGAATTACTTAGTCCATAATAATGGGATAAATGATGGTGAATGATTTATATGTGCCATCAGGCATTGCTGTTGTGATGATGTCCTGCTGAACCGCTGCTATGGACAATAGTGTATGTCCCTGTGGGTAGTGGGCCATACCCATCAACTGTGCAGATTAGCACTGACTGACAAGATGTAAGCCATCATAGTGTGTGTTGTGTAATGGAAAAATTGTATAATAGAGTGAACAATAGCTGGTGGTGGAAGTAATGCCATTATGATGGAAATGTGGGTTCCAGAGCCCACCACTTGCAGGACACTCAAGTTAACATGAAATGTAGTACACAGAAATGCCATAGCAGTGTAATAGGCTTACCTGCTATCTGTCCCTATATATACCCCCATAATGTTAGGCTGTGTTCACATGTGACACCTGCCTGTGTTGTAGTAAGGCAGAACAGTGCAGCTAGGCAGGAAGGAGGGCTAGAGAGTGTGGACCTGATGTCTGAATATATATATATATATATATATATATATATATATATATATATATACATATATACATATATATATATATATATATATATATATATATATATATATACATATATATATATATACATATGTATGTCTACAGATATACAGACACCTATATGTATTTATATATATATATATATATATATATATATATATATATATATATATATATATATATATATATATATATATATATGTGTGTGTGTGTGTGTGTGTGTGTGTGTGTGTGTGTGTGTGTGTGTATGTGTATGTCTGCATATATACCAACACGCACACACACACACACACACACACACACACACACACACACACACACACACACACATATATGTATATAAATACATGTCCCCTAGTTTTGCATCACAGTGCTGCATTCTATGTTTTAGGGAACATTACACATATCAGTACACACACACACACACACACACATATATATATATATATATATATATATATATATATATATATATATATATATATATATATATATATATATATATATATATATATATATATATAGAGAGAGAGAGAGAGAGAGCAGTATGTGTGTGCAACATGGATGTTTATGTCATGTGTGAACCCCTTGTTGTGACCACATTGATTTTGTCTGTGAAGGTGCGATTGGGAATTTAGGGAAGGATGGCAGGTATATTTGTGGAGGTGGGGTGGGTTGGTAGATAGAGAATACAGCTTACAGGGGTGGTATATGACACATGTGGTGGGTAAACACCCTGGATGGGGAGTGTTGTCTGCGATGTGGAAGCCCAATGAGCCCCCATATGGAAACAATGGGAACAAGGCCCCAACCCATTGCCAGTCACAACATCAGCTTCATGGCCCTGAACATGCCTGGGCTGGAGGCTGAGCAGGAGGAGCATGTGGACCCTGTGAGTGTGTACTGAGGGCCTCTAGGTGCTGTAGCACATTCCCCAAGTCTCTGTGGAGCTCCCTATGCACCAGACCCTGGACCTGACCTTTGGTGACAGGATCTTGTCTGTATGTGCTCCCGGGGGGAGACACCATCCCCTGAGATTGTTCCACCTGAAGGTAGTGCAAGACCAGTGGATGAGGGGGCCCCAGGGTAGGTCCCACATGTGATGTGGCCTGGTAATATGGCCAGATGAGGTGGGAGAGGTGGTTCTGCTGGCAACTGTTCCCTAAACATGCTGTTGTGTCACTGTTATAGGACATATGTGAGTAGTAATAGTCCACACATTCCCGGATCATGTCCCACAGCATGCATAGATATCCCCAATAACACAAAACAACAGAAGTGCAGCAATCACATTGCAAACAGACTGTATGCATATATGGAACCATACTGGCCCTCACAATGGCATGCAGGTGACATTGTCCATAACAGGCCTGCAATGATAGTGTCCCCACAGGGAACATGGCTACAAACACATAGCACAAAGTGTGGTACAATACGATATATGTCCCAATGGTAGGTATTCTGTAGCCATACCTATTGAGTTGTGTGATTAGATTGTTGTTGCAGATATGGTGGGGGAAGACAGAGATGTGTATTAAGAGCTATGGTAACCTTGTTGTATGAGTTGCTCAGACGTGTTTCCATCTTTCTGTCTTTCAGGTAGATGTCATGTGAAGGACTACCTGTTTATACAGCAGATGAAAATGAGGTCATCATTACACACCTGGTGCAGCACTACCAGGTGTTGTTCGGCAGAAAAGCCCATGAGCAGTAGGAGCAGACTGCCCTGTGGAATGATCTTGTCCACAGGGTAAATTATGTTGGCCTGCATAACCACAGTTATGAGCAGGTCCTGCATCATTGCAGTGACCTACTTTACAATGCCCATCAGTGTGCTGCTGCAGTCAGGGGGATCACCTCGGAATGGGGGGGGGGATCATGTCATCCATCCTCCCCTGACATGTGTTGAGGAGCTCCTTGCCAGCCTCGAGGCACCTGCCTGCTGCACACACAATAACTGGCAGAGAGTATAGTGGAGGTGGGTGCTACCCACACACTAACAGAGAAGCGTGCAGGTAAGGCCACAGGGCACATCAGTAGACAAGTGTTGTGTATCCATCTGCATCTGTACAGGTACTTCATGCATATGTGAGGTGACATATATATATATATATATATATATATATATATATATATATATATATATATAGTCTGTTCTTGCTTAGTAGTAATAAACAGATGTGCATAAGCTGTAGTATTGTGAGCTTGTGCTGTTGATGTACTGTAATGCTGCTCCCACCCTGTACCAATGCCACAACTGTGGCTAACGACATTACATCTCTCACACACTTATGTAAGTCCCTCTGGAATACCTCCAAGCAAGTAGCCTGTAGCTGGTGAGTATGGTTTTTGTTCAGGCTTGCCAATACACCGGTCATGTTATGGCTACGGTATATTCCATGCACACATTTAACACACCTACAGATAATGCATGCCATACATGTTCACGTATTGTTGCTGTTAACTGCACTGCATCACAGTGGTGACCATGATGGTGTATCTGAAGGGCATGTCAGATTCCTGTAATATAACTAACATCCTGTAATTGCAAAATGTGTCCACAGGGATGAACATAATGGTGGGACAAATGGCCTACAGTAGGGACACGTGTGAAACATCACCCTTATACAGTGCTATAGCAGTGTATATACCAGTAATACAATGGCAATTGTTACAGATCTACACTATGGCATATCATAATACTGTGGTTCACAACCCTTACAACCTGCAATGTGGTCCCAACATGAGCAATGAGTGTGTAATATGGAATCATAGGTTAGGCCAGCAAATATGGGGAATACATACCTTCACAAATACTGGAAGCATATGTGCACACACACTGCAGATAAAATATAGTCGAAGCAGCTGTTGAGGTACTGACTGCAGGCATTTGTCATGGAAATGCACCTTCCAGCAAGTACACGTTCCCAGTGTCACACCAAGTATTGGTCTGCTGTCCAAGATGTTTGGCCATCAAATGTGCACACTTATCTGCAACAGAGGCAGCCATGGCTTGCACGCATCTTACATGACATGGCGGAGCCCCATACCCAACAGTTACCACCCATGAGCTGGACATGCAGCCATACCTCCCCACTACATATACCATGGCAAACAGTCATTTATGTGGCAAGGATGTATGGGACAGGAATGATGTAGGAAATAAACAGATGGCCATCCAAGACAGATGATGCCACATGTAGCAAACTGGTCATACGAGCTGCCTAGTAACATGCCACAACACTGAGGGGGTGGCAGGAATGTCTAGCAGGTACTGACTGTGCAGTACCCATGTCAACAATTGCCTGAACTCTGCAAATGTGTGGCCTATGGGTTAGGGTAATCAGATCTGATAGTTGTACCGCAGAAAACATCAGCCAGGCCTCGCTACAGGTAGCGTATGCATAACAGAAGAGGTCCCCAAAAGGCATGCATTGCAATCTGTACTGGTGTACCAAGACCACATTGGAAACCTACAGACAGTATCATGTAAGATACATGTGCTGCACTACCAACGCCTCACCCCAACTCAGGCCCACCATCCCCATCTGTATTGTGCTAGTGCCAGTGTACACCTGTAAGTTTCCATTCAGTAGGCTGTTATACATGGTGTTCAGTGTTTGGGACACTGCAAACTGACAAACATGTGTAGGCCATAGCTGTCAAGCATCTGCAAAAAGGCTGAATGTAGGGAGGGTGTGTCATCAAGACACAACAGTGCACTGCAGCAAGGATGCTATGAATGGCTGTATCTGCAAACAGTCAGGGTCAGGAACTGTGACAGACATAACCCTGACTCCACAGCAATAGTGAGGGCAGTGTGTGAACTCCAAGGGATGTGTACATGATTTGACCTTGCAATCATGCAGAGTTAGGGGACATGAGTAGGGTAGAATGACCATATACTGCCAAATGCAGATGGCCCATGCTAGTATACCCCTGCCAGGAATAGTGACTGCTGTAGTACACATAACAGTAGGTGCAACAAACCATCATGATATGGGAGTGCACACATATGCACCCATGAATGCAGCTCAATCAGCATCAGCACAACTAAAACATTTGTTTGATACTGCATTTGATTGTACAGGACTTATGTCACATATCAGGCTCATGTAGTGTTAACATATGCAGAAATGTGGTCCCATGGCATATCAAGGAAGAGGGCGTCATATCAATAAGGGTGTGTACACTCCCCATAGCCATGGTAAGGTTTGACGGTTGTCAGTACAATAGTATCATATTGGTCATACATGCACCGCTGATGATGACATCTGTAAATCAGACATCAGGCATTCACAAATGACATCTGTCCACATATCATCCCAGGTATGTGTCGGACAAACACATAGGGGCTGTGAGCATTAGATCAGATATAACTGACACAGTAATACACATTTAGCAATAGTGTGTACACCTGTGAGGTGTGGTGCACAGTACATGTCAGGGTGATGAACAGGTGCATAGCAATACTGTGTACATGGGTGCAATGTTTTCCAGGGGAAGGAGCATCACCTACTAACACAGCCCATGCATCACACACATGTATACTGTTGCTAGCATGATATGACTATAGCTGCACTGCATGCTGCTGAGTACCATATGTTATGCATGTTGACAGATGGGTAATGGGAGGTATGTGTGTACTATCTTTGTGCAACTTCACCTGTAAGTGTGTGTGTGTGGGGTGGGTGGGTTATTATGTCTGTAAGTGCAATATGGTGGAGTGGCGGGGGGTTGATGCATGTAGGATGTGTGTGTGTATGTGTGTGTTTGTGTGAGTGTCCATGTATGCACATGTGTGAATGTGGGGTTGTTCATACGTCGGTACTTCCCTTTGGAATCGTGCAGTACATGGACATGGACTGACACATGAGACACCAGGAATACTTGTCTGATATGTAATCTCAGGACAGCTGATAGTATAATAAGGTCTGTAGCATGGAACATGCATTGGGAGAGAAACTAGACACCAGGTATACTGTTAAAATTGCAATAAGCAGAAAGGAGAAAGACTACCCATGTATGCAGCACTACAGATGCATTGGGGAATTACTAGACAACACCAGTGAGTGTATCCAAATATTACTGTTGTCCACATAATAAGTTGATTGAGCAACAGATCTTGCCTCTACTGAGCAATAGGTACATATGACACTCCAGTGCGTGACATCATTGAGTGACCGTAGTAGCCCCTAACATATTGGGGCCATGCTCACGATGTCTGGACATACCCAGGATGAGCACTGGATAACAGCAGTGAGTCCTTGTAAAACCTACTCCAATCAAGTCAAAGAGGTAATGGAGTAATAGGTCATGTTTTGTGATCACTTGTCTAGGCAATTAGAAGAATGATACCTTAATGATTGGTATTAATGAGTGTACATTTCCAAGTGTGATGCAGGATGGGGAACTTACATGAATAAACTTGGGACAGTCTGTAAACTCAGGGACAGGTAGGTATTATGGTGGAATGTCAGGGTGTGTGTGTGTGTGTGTGTGTGTGTGTGTGTGTGTGTGTGTGTGTGTGTGTGTGTGTGTGTGTGTGTGTGTGTGTGTGTGTGTGTGTGTGCGTGTGTGTGCATGTGTGTGTGTGTATGTGTGTGTGTATATGTATGTACTAATAAGCAATGACATACAGGTCTTAAAGTGCTTTTCTTGTTTTCCCCTCACAGGTGGTGAGGTGGGTCTTGGTCCCTCCTGCATGCAGTCTGATGTCAGTGTCCATACAGACACTGAAAGTGATGATAGGTGTGTTGAGTCCCAGGCGGGCTTGTCAGAGGCCAAAACTGTGCCATCGTTTGACATCCCCCTGTTATCCACCCCATCCCCGCAAACAGTCACAGTACCTATACATACCCCATTACCAGTAGCCATAGCAGAGGGATAGTTCGTGGTTGGTGGCAGTGCACAGGACAGTGTGGTATCTATGGCTGCTGTTTCTGGACACAGCAGACATAACCGGATGTCCAGCAGGGCACCATATAGGCAGATGTACCGGGGTGCTCGATGGAGTGCCGCTGGTCATCGTGCCCCTGGCAGAAGTGCCACATCTGGTACCACCAGACACATGTTCCAGGCTGTCATGGAGGCGCAGGCATATATGAAATGGTACACCAGACAGGGTCTGAGGCTGCAGATGGCTGCTTTTTCATCTGTAAATGACATCTATGATCTTGCAGGTGCCCACCATGAATATACAGAGGTCATGGATAGATGGTTGAGTGAGATGGTGGGCCTCATCGACTATGGATTGTCCTTTCTAGAGCATGTGGAGGGAGTGGTGTGATGGCCATGTGCATGTAGGCCAGCAACACCATCTGGCAGTCGATGTGGACATGCAAGGACACCAAGCCGCTCCCATTGTGGCAGTACCAGCCCCAGCAGTGCAGTGGGGTACTGTCCACACCACACCACAGCAGGCCACGTGCACATGCCCCTGGCCAGTCCCAGGAGGGACCTGGTTCCAGCGGATATATGTCATCATCAGGGGAGAGTAGCATATCGAGGCTAGTACCTGGACATACCTGTGGACCCCCTGGCAGCCACAGTTCTTATGTCTGTGGCCGGAGGTAGTGAACTGCACACCCTGCCAGGTATGGTCTGCAGGTGTCCAAGAAACACCTGTATAGGGCAGCCACATGGCAAAACTGTGTGCATGCATACCCACACACAATACAAATACACCTAGGGCAACCCCATAACTACACACACCACATCACCACATCACCACACCCATATCAGTAACTTACACCCCTCACTCACACACATGGTGTCAAATGTATGGCCCATCCTAGGTCTCTGGCAAACCAACAACACACCCTGCACACATGATACCTGTGCCACATCCCTGTCATCCATAACATTGATGCAGGTACAGGCTTATATGGTTCTGATACCCATGGTCACTGTACTACAGTGTACCAATGTACTTCTGTGTAACATGCTGTCAGCAGTAATGTTTAATGTTTATATGTCAGGTAGTGTAGCTGTCCAGCCGTGATGCATTATAGCTGTTAGTAACACTGAGTGACTGTGGTTTCCATAATGTTATCCATTTGTGTTGTAGGTGTACATGTGTCAGCAGGAGGATGGTCTGCTGTCATATCTCACAAGGGGTATGGCACTGTGGTGACACCATGGCTGTGCCATATCCTGGGTACAGTTGAACACATGTCACAGGTCTGTATAACAATTACTGCCTGTACCACATGGACACATGATCCCCTGGGACATGTATATTCAGCAACATGAAGTAGATCCCTCCATATATACACACAATCTTACTTGGCAACACTGGGACTAGACCCCTACCTAGGTATGTAATGCTACTGATGTGTGGCTTTAATTGCACACACCACACAACATTTAGGATGAGGTGTGTTCCAGGTTACACGTTACATGCAGAACATCCCCAGGCATGTACCATTATGGTAATGGGGGATGTAATGGTTGTATATGGACAATACATAGTGTGACATACCATCATATACACATTAACAAACACATAACAGTCAGACACACACCCAAGAGACCTGGGCCTATCAGTGCTAACTAACTTGTCAGTGTGTCCAATGTGTTACATGTAGGCTGCACACAGCACATGCATAACTGTGCTAGTTAGTTTTATCAGTTACCTGTATGGTTGATGGTGACAGTTGTCACCATACAGTGGTACATGGGACATGTACCGGGGGTACCATGGTGTAATGACAGTATACCCAGCACCCACACCACACTGTGGATATTGTATGCACTGGAACCCATGCTGACACTGTGACATACCCACCATCACACATTGACCAGGACTGCAATGCAACCCCTTGTCCATCCCAAGAGTGCTACTACAGAGATATGCATCTAATGCACATGCCACAGGCATAGTAGGGTGATGCATGTAATGCCTCTCCTATGGGCAGCAACATCACTATCCCCAATACTGTGTGACAGTGTGTATTGTAATATAAGCATGTGGCCTCAAATGCTGTACCCTACATATATACACACATGTGTACAACCTATATGGGAGAAAGTAAATTCACCCCAGGGATCACGTCAGTCACCCTGCTAGATAGGGGTCCAGGGAAGTAAATAGTGTGGGAAGAAATAGCCAGGGAATTGTTATGGCTAGGCTTGTATAGGCCCTAGGGCCGATAGCATAGTACCCACCTATGAACCTATGAACCTATGAACATGCACACATACACACACTTGACAGGAGGGAGAGGAGCATTACATGGTACATGTAATGTCCGGTACAGCAGCAGTAACATCTAACTATGGCAATGGGTGTTGCGGTGTGTGTGAAGGGCCTCAGGGTATTTGCAACTACAGGTGTACTAACACGCAGACACTGATATCCTCAGTAATGCACACATACACATTTGTCAGTACTGGGGTGCATTGCTGCAGGTGTTCATAGGTGTGTACCTGGCTATTGTCCATGGAGAGATTGGAAGTGTAGGGGATGTGTGTACAGTGATATCATGCCAGCTGCCATGTACCAGCAGGCAATCTATCTACAAACACCACTGTGGTGACCCACAGGGTGAGAGTGACATGCATCAGCCAATCCTCTGGGTGCCTCTTACAAATGGCCGGTGAGGTGCTCCAGTTGACATGTGTGCAACATGTATTACATAACATGGCTAGTGTCTGTCTTGGAGACCTGTACCCAAGCATGTTCTGTTTACTGTGGTAGTGTAGTGGAGGTACCCGTGGCATGTGGTGCGTACAGGGTGTTGCAGCCCTCACTGACATGTGCTATACAGACAGTAGTCTACAGTTAGTTTCCACATGTCAGATCATTATCCAGTTGGAAGTATATAATGTGACACAACTCACACACCAGGAACATGACAGTGAGGACTCAAAGTCAATCTATGCATGCAGGGGTGTTTGGTACCAGTACTACAATTAGCAATCTACTCTTGCTTGGGAAAGCACTGTCAACAGTAGTAATGTCATGATACACTACATGCCAGTGTGATTGCACATAACCTGGGATACTACCCTTGTATGTAACACATTCACACGGATAAGAGTGTTGTACAGGTCATATATACTCAAGTGTCCTAGACAGGAGACTCACACCACTTGCTACTGTAATGAGAGCACATAGATGCATGTTATGTACATGGCATTACATACACCTATTACAGATGTAATTACCCTACTATGTTATCAGCCTGGGATGTGAGCACAGGTTACCAGGGCTGAGCCATGCTTAGCAGGTGTTGGCATTGCTGCAATTTTACAGCTAAGCAGATTTGCACACTGGTAAGCGAAGCTTACACTTTGTAAGCACCTGTACGTTTAATTGTAGCTTAGCACTGCTTAGCTTCATGCAAGTCCGCACAAACGTGCTTAAAGCTGCTCAAAACTACCTTAACCACTCTGTATCCAACAGACCTTGTTCTGCCCAGCAACAGAATAGACAGCCCTTGCAGGTCTTTAAGCCAGGACCCTATATACTATAGTCATAACAGTTAACCACTACGCCCTAACAGCTGTGAAGATATTTGCTGTTTTTCCAATACATTTGTCAGTAGACATATTGAATAGTAGTGAACAATTGCTGTGATATCTACAATTGTATAGTACATGTTAATGATATTACTGTTGCATCACATATGTTGTTATATCAAAATATACACATATCAGATAGATACGGTGTGATACATCTGGGAAAGTATACACAAAAGTAATGTTTACACATGACAAGGATATGTATATATACATATACATATGTAGATATATGTCTACATGTACATGCACATATATATTCATAGATATGTGTTTTTACACATCTGTAAGAGAGTATACAGAGAAAGAGGTTGGCAAAGAAGAAGTGGGATTATCAGAGAGATGAAGAAAGTAGACAGGAGTATACGGAGATGAGGTGCATGGCAAAGAGAGAGGTGGCAAAGGCTAAGGATAAGGCATATGAAGAGTTGTATTAAAGGTTGGACACTAAGGAGGGAGAAAAGGACTTGTACTGGTTGGCAAGAGAGAGGGACCGAGCTAGGAAAGATGTGCAGCAGGTAAAGGTGATAAAGGATAATGAGGGAAACATACTCACAAGCAAGGAGAGTGTGTTGAGGAGATGGAAAGAGAACTTTGAGGGGTTGATGAATGAAGAGAATGAGAGAGAGAGAAGGTTGGATGATGTGGGGATAGTGAATCATGAAGTACAATGGATTAGCAAGGAGGAAGTAAGTCTAGCTATGAAGAGGATGAAGAATGGAAAGGCTGTTGGTCCAGATGGCATACCTGTGGAAGCATAGAGGTTTTTAGGTGAAATGGCAGTGGAGTTTTTAACAAGATTGTTTAATGAAATCTTGGAAAGTGAGAGAATGCCTGAGGAATGGAGAAAAAGTGTTTTGGTACCGATTTTTAATAATAAGGGTGATGTGCAGAGCTGTAGTAACTACAGCGGGATTAAACTGATCAGTCACAGCATGAAGTTATGGGAAAGAGTATTGGAAGCTAGGTTAAGAAGGGATGTGATGATTAGTGATCAGCAGTATGGTTTCATGCCGGGAAAGAGCACTACAGATGTGATGTTTGCTCTGAGAGTGTTGATGGAGAAGTACAGAGATGGTCAGAAGGAGTTGCATTGTGTTTTTGTAGACTTAGAGAAAGCATATGACAGGGTGCCTAGAGAGGAGTTGTGGTATTGTATGAGGAAGTTGGGAGTGCCAGAGACGTATGTAAGAGTGGTACAGGATATGTGCAAGGGTAGTGTGACAGCGATGAGATCTACGGTGGGAGTGATGGATTCATTTAAGGTGGAGGTGGGGTTACATCAAGGATCAGCTCTGAGTCCTTTCTTATTTGCAATGGTGATGGACAGGTTGACAGACGAGATCAGACAGGAGTCCCCATGGAATATGATGTTTGCAGATGACATTGTGATCTGTAGTGATAGTAGGGACAGGTGGAGGAGACCCTGGAGAGATGGAGATATACTCTAGAGAGAAGAGGAATGAAGGTCAGCAGGACTAAGACAGAATATATGTGTGTGAATGAGAGGGAGGATAGCGGAATGGTGAGGATGCAAGGAGTAGAGGTGGCGGAGGTGGATGAGTTTAAGTACATGGGATCAGTAGTTCAGAGTAATGGTTAGTGTGGAAGAGAGGTGAAGAAGAGAGTACAGGCAGGATGGAGGGGGTGGAGAAGAGTGTCAGGAGGGATTTGTGACAGATGAGTACCAGTAAGAGTGAAAGGGAAGGTCTACAAGAGGGTGGTGAGACCAGCTATGTTTTATGGGTTGGAGACAGTGGCATTGACAAAAAGGCAGGAGTTTGAGCTTGATGTGGCAGAGTTAAAGATGCTAAGATTTGCAATGGGTGTGACGAGGGTGGACAAGATTAGGAACACGTATATTAGAGGTTCAGCCCAGGTTGGAAGGTTTGGAGCCAAAGTCAGAGAGGCAAGATTATGTTGGTTTGGACATGTGCTGAGGAGGGATGCTGAGTGTATTGGGAAAAAGATGCTAAGGATGAAGCTACCAGGTAACAGGAAAAGAGGAAGGCCTAAGATAAGGTTTATGGATGTGGTGAGAGAGGACATGCAGGTGGTTGGTGTGATAGAGCAAGATGCAGAGGACAGAAAGAAATGGAAACAGATGATCCGCTGTGGTGACCCCTAACAGGAGCAGCCGAAAGAAGATGATGATGATGTATAGTGTATCATATATATGGCCATTTATAGATGTGTCTGTATATATATATATATATATATATATATATATATATATATATATATATATATATATATATATAAACACATACATCATATATGTACATATATATCTATGTCAATATATATGTGGATATATTTAACTATATGTGCATATATATCTATATATCTATATCTATATCGCTGTATATGTGTACAGATATACAGATGTGTATATATGTATATATGTGTATGTATATATATGTACATATGTATATGTATATATATATATATATATATATATATATATATATATTTATATATATATATGTTTACCATATGTTTAGAACATGGAGTGGAGTCATACCTCAGCACCAATAGTCTCAGCCTCTTAGTGCAAGGGGATGTCATGTATGTATAGCAGGTATATATGTAGACTGTTGCTACTGTAACATGGTTTGTCTTAACAGATATGTTGTGTGATGGAGGTCACATCTGCTATTGACATGTATGCCATCAGTTACTGACAGACATCCTAAGGACATCATAGTACAGTGCCACTGATAGCACAGTAATGATCCTGTGGACTACAGCAGAGATATGACCAATACATGTGGACAGTCTGGCAAACTCTGGTCAGTCCAGAGGTATACACAGATCCCCTTAGTGTGAGACATGTGGACCAAGCCTGACAATGTGGATGTTAACAGCCATGTACATGGGTATATCATGTATATACTGGACTGCATATGCCCACAAAGTTTAAGCATTCACACACTCCTGTCTGTCCTGAGACATAATAACTGGTGGTGCAGAGGTCACATGGCCACATAGTACCCAGTAGTTAGTGATATACATCTGTACAGCATGCCACAGCTTTGTCTGAAATACACAACAGTTATGGTGGCCCAGCAGCAGTACATATTGCAAATATCTGGACATAACATCCACACTGGGTAATTACACTAAGTTGTTAGGCATGTAACAGAGCACTGTGCAAACTACAGGCAGACTGCCACAACACTGGCCTACATTTCATATGGGGGAATACACATATACCTGCAAATATAACAGGCTCTACAGGCATGTCACAGCACAGAGTAACAGACACCTGTGAGAAAGTGCATACCCACAACCATTGTGAATACAGCCACAGCCACATATGATATGCAGGCTTAATATTACACTATATGGACTGTCTGATCAACACCATTCTCATATGTGCCACTCACACACTAACCCTACATATACTGGGTCATAACACAGTGTGGTCCAATGCCTGTCTGTGGTATGGGACACGTGTGTGTTTGGCCCTACAAATATGTGCACCGATAGGGTACCATACACTGGAGCAGCATATGACATCAAATAGAACAGGACCAAGAACAATGACATCTACAACAGTCTGTACACAGGCTAAGGTACATATTCGCAATACACATACTGTCAACAATCACCATATATACACAGACCTCACTACTGTACACACAACCACAGAATGCCCAGATTATGTCCTCAGAAATAGCCCCTACTATGCATAACATGTCTAGCAGTCTGATATCTTACTGGCTTGTTATCAGGTATGATGTAAATGCATAATGGTGTGCAGAGCATATGCACCTCTTACTGCACGACATATGTACAAAGGTTGACAGACTTGTGCTGTAGCCACAAACACTGGGCCAATATTGGCATGTTGCTGTGATATCTTCATACATTTACTGTTGTAACAGTGTTTGTTGTGACATATGTCCTATGAGGGATATGAAGTCAGTAACAATCATGGCTGTCACCATGTACTGACTGCAGTCCTCAGACTATGCTCCTGCAGTTCTAAGATAGGTGAACTGTGAGTACCACAAGACACATAAGACTCCAAACACTGGCCAGTCTGCAGATAATCCTACAAGTGGGTGTTTCCTCAAACACATAACACTGTAATGACAGGTATTAAATCATGTAGACCAGCTATATCCACACAAACCCTGTTAAACAACATTACTCCAAAGGCAGAAAAGCAATACTTACATTCTGTAGTCATGTCTGGAACACCCCCCTCCTGTTTGTTGACCTGTCTACAAAGTGCATGTTGTTAGATGTATATCCCACTGTAATGCTGTTTGCCAAACACTAACATGAAGTCCTGCTCACAGTGAATGAAAAGGGCCATCACCCACATGATGTTCCTAGTTATAGGAGTGTGCTTCCATGCAATTGGCTATGGGTAGGTTACCACAGCTGTCCCACATGCAATCAGCTAGTGTGGGACTGCAATTCATGCAGAGGCCATCAGCTGATCATGAGCATCCCTTACAAAACACAAGCTGCTGCATAAGCTAAGCAGGTGTACTTCTCCACACACACCAGAGAGGAAGTGAGAGAGACAGAAAGAGATAAAGTAAGACAGGGAGGGGGTGGGAGAGTAAAACCTAAGCATGTTTGTGTCACACACTTACCAATACAGGGTTTCAAACCCCTGCTTGAATATGTATTGCTATCACATGTCTATGCAGTTATTGCATGCAGCACAGAGCTTATATGATGGGGAGCTGTCCAAAGGTATATTCAATGGTGAGTGACATCCGCAAGAGTGATAAAGGAGGCATAAGGTAGGTGTAGTATATGTGTCTGTCCAGATGAACAGGTGTTAAGGTTGACACAGCCACAATCTCTCAGGGACTCACACACATTATCACAGTTGGCAGAGTCAGGCTTAGACTTCCTAACTAGCTAGTTTGGCACAATACAGTAAAACACAGGAATCACATGCACCACAGGCGTTATCAAGATGATATATGGGCAAAGGATATGCCAGGGTGTCTGGCATCAGAAGGTATGCTTCAGTAGGCCAATGGGAGGTGTAGTGAGTGTGAATGGTGTCCAAATCATTTACTCCAAACACACACAGACACAGGTTGGCAGTACTGACATGCATGGGTGCATTGCTTCATGGGTGTGCAGTTGTTGACTGTGCTAGAAGGCTGTACAAGGCTAGGTAAAGGGTAAACCATGGCATCAGGCCACATGACAATGGTCTGCTGTGTGGCTCAGGGGTGAAGTGTCTGAATTGGCCCACACAGGTGGGTATTGCATTCACTATCCAGTCATCTGGGTTACTATTGTTGGTGGCCAGTGCTGTGCAATGCTTGCCATGTATGTGTTCTATAGTCCATGACATGGACGGTGTCTGGGATGTGCACACATCCCACATGCATGTTCTGTGACATGTGGAAGTGCAGCTGGGGTGTCTGGAGCATGTTGTGTACACAAATTATCATCAGATGTGCCATTCCTGGCATCATGTGGTGAGAACTGGCAATGGACACCAGGTTGACCCTGTACCTACATTGACAGCATGATACAGGTATTCACTGGTGTCAGTGGCATCTGTCCATACAGGGCATGTGTATAAGGCATGATATGTCCTTTGTGGGTTACATTTGCTGGCTCTACATTTGTTGCAGGCGTCCAGTGGGGGACATAGTGAAAGAGCACTGTATGCAATTATGTGCCTATTGTAGGGATGGGAAAGGGTGCCATGCCCTCTTAAGTCCACTGCAATCACACCGTGGTTACTATCTGTGGGCAATATGCAGGGAACTACCAACATAGTGGTTGTTGCCTAGCCGAGTGTGTTTGTGTATGAGACATGGGTTGAGAGTGTTCTCTGGCTAATACAAGAGTTGTCTATGTTGTTCTCCAGGCCTTGATGTTACATGTAGGGGTACGGATTGTTTACCCCAGCCTGTCTTTTGTTTGACATCTGTTATCCTTGCAAGGTAGACATTGTGACATATATAATAGGACCACCATATAAGAAATTTGCAAAACCCACTCCACAATGAGGCCACTTGTTACACACTCACGGCCACCTCCACACAGGACACGAATAACAAACACACAAGCAATAAGTCTCACAGTTGCCATGTCTGGGATTAGAACTCTTACCTAACTAGTATATCACACTACAGCATTACACAGTTATAGCATGCACCACAAAGATTATTGGGCTACGCCTTCCCCAAAGGTGTATTTCAAAGTGAGTGACATCAGCAAGCTTAACAAAGAAGGGCAATGGAGGTTGTAGTGACTGTGAATGGCCTCAAAAGCATTGCTGCCTACACAGACAAACACACATCTACACTTGCCATGTCTGGGAATAGAACTCCTACCTAAGTATATTGCACTACAGCATTATGTAGTTATAGTACATGCCACGGAGATTAGTGGGCTACTCTTTCCCCAAAGGTGTATTTCAAAGTGAATGACATAAGCAGGTTTGCCAAAGTAGGGCAATGGAAGTTGTAGTGACTGTGAATGGCCTCAAAAGCATTGCTCCCTACACAGACAGATAAAAACACACACAAACACCTACACTTTCCATGCCTGAGAATAGAACTCCTACCTAACTAGCATGACACAGTTATAGGACATTCCACGGAGATTACCAGGTGTCTTTTTCCCCAAAGATATATTTCAAAGTCAGTGACATCAGCAGGCTTGCCAAAGAAGGGCAATGGAGGTCGTAGTAACTGTGAATGGCCTTAAAAGCATTACTCCCTACACAAACAAACATACACACACACACAAACTTCGACACTTGCCATGTTTGGAAATTGAACGCCCACCTAAGTAATATATTACACTACAACCTTACGCAGTTACAGGATGCCCACAAAGATTATTGGGCTACTCTTTTTCCCCAATGTGTATTACAAAGTGAATGACACCAGCAGGCTTGCCAAAGAAGGGCAATGGAGGTTGTAGTGACTGTGAATGGTCTCAAAAGCATTGCTCCCTACACAGACAAACACACACACATCTACACTTGCGATGTCTGGGAAAATAACTCCTACCTAAATAGTATATCACACTACAGCATTATGCAGTCATAGGATGCACCACAGAGATTACTGGTCTGCTCTTTCCCCAAAGGTGTATTACAAAGTGAATGACATCAGCAGGATTTCCAAAGAAGGGCAATGGAGGTTGTAGTGACTGTGAATGGCCTCAAAAGCATTGCTCCCTACCCATATACTTGCCATGTCTGGGAATAGAACTCCTACCTAAATAGTATATCACACTACAGTATTACACAGTTATAGGATGCGCCACGGAGATTATTGGGCTACTCTTTTCCCAAAGATGTATTTCAAAGTGAATGACATCAGCAGGCTTGGAAAAGTAGGGTAATGAAGGGGTTATAGTGACTGTGAATGGCCTCAAAAGCATTGCTCCCTACACAAACAAACACACAAACATCTACACTTGCCATATCAGGGACTAGAACTCCTACCTAAATAGTATATCACACTACAGCATTACACAGCTATAGGACACGCCATGGAGATTACTGGGTTGATTACTGGGTTATTATTTCCCCAAAGGTGTATTTCAAAGTGAATGACATCAGCATCCTTGCCAAGTTTGGGCAATGGAAAGTGTAATTCATAGGTTCATAGGTTCATACGTTGATACTAGGCTATCAGCCCTAGGGCCTATACATGCCTAGACATGACAATTTCCTGGCTATGACTTCCCCCAATTATGACTTCCCTGCACCCCTGTCTAGCAGGGAAGCTGACATAATCCCCAGGGTCATTTGCCTATCTCCCATCCAATCGTCCAGGTTCCTTTTGAAGAGGGCCAAAGAGGCTCTCTGCTTGACATGTATGGGCAGTCTATTCCAGAGTCTTGGGAATCTCTGGGTCAGGAACACATCCCTGCAGCATGTATTGTTCATTGTGATGACAAGATTTGGATCCCTGGTGCATGTGTCTGTAAGGGTTGGAATTCATTAAGTGTAGCAGGTCCAACAGCTGTGGGTTTGATATGGCATGGTATGTTTAGCAGAGATCACCTCTGAGAACACAATACAGGACAGAGTATAGCTGGATGATTTTCAGACAGTCAGCATAGGGCATCTGGTTTAGGCCTGTGATTCATTTTGTGAGGTATGTCTGCAGCCTCTCTAGTTTTTGCAGATGTCTTGGAGGTACAAACATAATGGGCTATTGTAGTCTGTACTGGGTCTACTGAGAGATGACTACAGTGGGACAATGGCCTTCTTTTCCTGGATGTAAAGCCCTAAGTGGGAGGTGTGTCACATTGGTGGGTTTCCTGACTGTTGTGGCAATGTGGTTATTAAAGGTGAGACCACTGTCCTCCTGTGTTCCTAAGTCTGTTATCACACTTTAGGTGTTTAGTGTACTGCCACCTATGTGGTACTTCGCAGGTACATGTCCCTTCCCAATGGGGATAACTATATATTTCTTTGCATTGATCTTGAGGCCATGGCTCAAGCACCAAGCATGTCTTTCTGTAAGGTTCTTCTGTAGAATATCCATATCATGTGGGGATTCTATATTGGCTCCCAGTGTGCAGTCATCTGTGACCTTTGTTTGCCAGTGTCCCTTACTGTTGGACTGTACTACAGAGCAGTTGATGCCAAACAAGGGCAGTGCCAGGACTGAATCCTAAGGTACTCCAACTGTCACTTTTCTGGGGCTGGGGTTGGTGTCACCTACATCTACAGTGTGGATTCTGTCAGTACAGCAGTTGGCACCCCATCGGGTGACATAGGGATTAATGGCCAGCTTGATACATTTATCTATGATTCCAGACTGGGGCATGGTGTCGTAGGCCTTGGCAAGGTCCAGATAGGCTCTGTGAACCACCTTACCCTTGTCCATAGCTCTGGAGATGGATTCACAGTTGTCATTCAGGTTTAGGTGACATGATCGACCTTTCACAAACCCTTACCTGGTTAGGGTCCAGTATTTGCAGGTTGCCAATGTCTTTATTTTAATTTCCATGATAATACATTCCATGGCCTTGCAGATCAGGCACGTCATACTGCTGGGGCTGTAGTTCCAAGTATCCAAGGTGGATCCCCCTTGTGAACTGGGATAACTGTAGCTGTGTGCCACACAATTGGCATAAAGCCTGAGGTGTGGCTATGATTAGACATGGCACGTAGGTGAGGTGCCAGTTCAGTTTGTGGCTCATGTAGTACACAACCCGGGACGTTGACTGGTCCCATGGCTGCTGCTGTCATAGCTCTGGAGAGTGTGGTATTTACCTATGTGGCCATTATTAATGGAATATGGCAATCTTTCCATGTTGAGCCCTTTGGGGGTTGGTAGGGGGGTGCAGTTGGCACTGAATAGATCTGCCAGGATATTGGCACTATCCCTGGGAGCAGCATATTTAATACCATCCTGTTGTAGCTCAGAGCAGTTCTGAGCATTGCCATTTAGATTCCTCACATAGCTATGGAACGGCTTGCAGTTGTCTTTGACATCTTTGGCTATATTATGTTCATAACTAGCTTTGGTGGATGTTATGAGGGATCTCTGCCTCTTACTGTAGCTGGTAATGGAGTATTTTGCATCCTGAAAATTTCCCCGTTTTGGCAACAGTCTCCTCCTTTTGTTGTACATTATGTTTATGGCAGGGGGCCACCACATTGGCTTCCTTTTCTTGGTGGGGAGCATCTTGGTTCTATATTGGATGGCACGATTCATGCACGAGTGGATGTGCTCGTACAGTGCCTTCATGTATGATTCAGTGGTTGTCCTTTCAGTTCCCATCTGCATGGCTGTCATGACATTAGTCACATCTGACATGTATAGCATGACATTGGCTTTGTAGATGTGTGCTATGGAGGTTTCCTTACTGGAGTGTGGGAGAGGGATATTGATGTTAAGGGTGATTAGCTCATGGGCAGCCCTGACCACTGATGGGGTGACCATAGGTTTGGAGCATTGATTTACCATGTAATGACCAGGTCTAGGATATTTGAGCCCCTGGTTGGACTATGGGATACTTGATCCAGGGCATTGGGAATTATGTCTTCCAAGAACCGTTGGGCACATGTGTTAGTACACAAGAAGTTTTCCCATTTAATGGCAGGGTAATGTAAGTCACCCAGTATTAGGGTGTTTGCTTGTATCATAATATTTCACAGTATGTTTCAAAAGGTGTAGTGAGTATCATGGGGCATAGTGGGGGATCTGTCGCAAGCTATACAATTTGGAACACAGTCTAACCTACTGTTGGTTGCACCGGGGTATTTCAGACACATTCTGTTGGGCAAGTAGCTTGGTGGTGTGAATATCCTTGATGAATGGTGACACTCCTCCACCTTTATTGTTTTGGTCCTGGTTTGGTGGCCAACAGGTGTGGTGACAGCTGCACCTCTTATTGCAGGGGTGCTCTCTGGAGCCTTGGGTCAGGTCTCTGTTACCGTACAGTTATTGATGTTCTCCATTTTTAGGTGTGCGTAGTGACTGAGAATGGCCAATAAAACATTGATTTCTATACACACGCAGAGTTTCACAGTTGCTATGTCTGAGAATAGAACTCCTACTAACTTGTTTATCATACTATAGCATTACGTAGTTATAGGACATGCCACAGAGATTACTGGGTTATTCTTTCCCCAAAGGTGTATTTCAAAGTGAATGACATCAGCAGCCCTGCCAAAGTAGGGTATTTGAAATTGTAGTGAGTGTGACTGCCCTAAAAAACTCTGATCCCTACACAGACAGCAAACACACACACAGAGTTTCACAGTTGATATGTCTGGGAATAGAACTCCTACCAAACTAGTATATCATACTATAGCATTAAGCACTTGTAGGACATGCTGTGGAAACTACTGGGTTACTCTTTCCCCAAAGGTGTATTTCAAAGTGAATGACATCAGCAGCCCTGCCAAAGTAGGGCATTTGAAATTGTAGTGAGTGTGACTGGCCTAAAAAGCATTGACCCCTACACAGACAAATGCACACACACACACACACACACACACACACACACACACACACACACACACACACACACACACACACACACACAGTTGCCACATCTGGGATTAGAACTCCTACCTACCTAAGACATCATACTACAGCATTACACAGTTATAGGATGTGCCACAGAGATTACTGGACTGCTATTTCCTCAAAGGTGTATTTTAAGATGAAGACATCAGCAGGCTTGCCATAGTAGGGCAATGGGGAGTGCAATGTGTGTGTGCATGGGCCATAACATATTCATCTAGAGGCAGACACACAACACTCAGGCACACACAGGTTTTTATTCCACATGTATGATGCTAGATGACTACTGACTTGTACAGTTATGTTACACAGCACAAGCACCACAGACACTATAGTCCTGAGGGATACCAGAGGCAAATGTCTACGGTGATTGACATTTGTACATCATGTTGTTTTAGCCAATTGGATGTGTACTGGGTGGGACAGGCCTCATGATGGGAGGTTCTTTGTCACTGTCACTGTCTTCCACACATCTATGTATGTGTATTTTTGGCCTATTATAGTGTGTTGTCCTTGGATATATGTGTGTATTCCTATCCAATGTGTGTGCAAATCATGACTGGTTTGTACTGAGGAGTGTATGCACTAACATCTGTGACTGTCAGATATGTATAGTCCACTTTTGTTGCCAGACATGAGCTTAATTTCTGTAAGTGTGTGAGCATGCCTAGTATAACCTTTTAGTTTTTTGTTGTCTGACATGGCCTTCATTTCTCTAAGTATGGGAGCATGCCCAGTATGACCTTCTGTAATGAATTTGTGAATCCATTCCAGGTAGATTGTACTCCAGTGCAGACTTTTGTGTTCTACACCTACAGCTAGCATACTGTTTCTGTGGGATAGCTGTAGATTGGTTGACAATATGAGGTCAAAATGGGCAAAAGATAGTGGCTTACTGTAGGTAATTGTATCTGTGCTGCTTCTGCTACATGGTCCTGGTGTTAGCAGAGATACTCAGAAATATGTACTGTTTTACACTGTGATGTTTTATGTCATCAAGTACTGTCAGGTATACATATTTGCTTGCAATGATGTCCTGGGGAACACAGGGTGAATGCAGCTGTGTCCAGTATTGTGGTCAGCAGCCTACATATTCTTGCACATGCATGCCATTCTGGAGGGAAGCTGCAGACACTTGCTGCTGTGTCTTTGTAAATGGTTCAGCACCTTGGTACAGTGGTGGAAGAGGATCCCACGCTTGTACATCCATCGACGTGACAGTATGGCCATATCCTGCTGTGGCCATACCTCACAGCTGTACAGATTCACACAGGTTACCTAGAGGCAGAGGTTATAATTCTGGACATTACCTCCTTCACATTGTGGTTTATGAGCAGGTTTGTAACCACCCATTCTTTTGTTTGCAGCCAGGGATAGTATGTGCAAATGGCTGAGTTTCGGACTTCACACACTCCATGCCACCCATGTTCCTACCCCCCCCCGATTATTCTGTCCTCTTCCATACATTATGCAAACATTATCTGATATGTTCCCTATAGCTATCACCTCATCTCAGCAGTAATTTGGTGTTGGTCCACATTTCATGCAGTAGGACATGGTGGACATGTTACTGTGATTTGTCCACATGGCCTTGCATTTGGGTTCTGTGGACTGTGTTATGTTGTTATTTGGGAGTCCATGACATAAAATACATTGGCAGTACAGGTGAGACACAAGCCTTTGGCAGATGGCTGTAGGCCATTTGGTAGTGATGCAGGCCAGCTGTTGCAGGCCATTGAATTTTGTCACTCCTACAGTCCCAGACATCAATACACTATATTCCCCTGGGTTGACAGGGTAGGTGTGCAAGGTGTTCATGCCAATACTTTCTGTCATTGTTGATCCAGTGGTGTCAATGCTGGCAGGGTGCTGCTTACAGCTAGGGACACACCTGTATGGGACACCTGTTCTGCATTATGCATTCTTTAGCTATTGCCATACGGAGGTGGTGGTCATATTGTGCTCATTCCCAACACCAGGGAAAAGACCGGAGAGGTACCTGTGGGTGGTGGTGGGTTGAGCTGGGTGCATGTGTGCTATGGACACTACTTGCATCTGACTCACAGATATGCATGGGGCATTCCACTTATGCTGGCTTGTGCAGGGACATCAGCTGTTTCTCAATACTTCATTCCTATGACCTTTGTGGTCTGTCAGTGTTTGGCCAGATGACATTGGTATTCCCTACTACAAGCCCAAATAATGTGCTGCTAAACTGTATGTACAATTCCAAGGGTGTGTCCATTTGAGAGTTACATATTATACACTGTCTGTCTGGGGTACTTCCCCGTGTGTGCTGCTTTTATGTCTGGGCCCACATTCATGTCATACCCATATTTCAGATGGTGACACATATTACTTCCAAACATTTACTATGGCTTACTGCTGGAATGTGTTTTGCTGGGAAGCATTGTGTTTGACACTGCAGTTGTGAGAACTTGGCCCTGTCTTTGGCAGTACTGGGCAATGGCCACCAGGACAAACCTCACCATGCATACATACTGACCACTCTCACCCAATATACGACACATACCAACTTAACACACACAGCCCTGCATATTGTACACATGCTACAATCTATCCTGCTACCTTGGCCAGCTCAGGTAATCTGTGCTCACCTGTCATGATACCTACACATACATGTTACTACATTTCTACATAGGATTGGAGGGCCACACCTGACTGTTACTACATTTCTACATAAGATTGGGGGGGCACACCTGACAGTTGCTACATTTCTACATAGGATTGGGGGGACACGCCTGACTGTTACTACATTTCTACATGGGATTCGGGGAGCGCACCTGACTGTTACTACTTTTCTACATAGGATTGGGGGGCACACCTGACTGTTACTACATTTCTACATAGTATTAGGGGGGCACACCTGATACTTGTACACAGTTGCTATGACTGTACTGGTATTTCAGGTACTCCATTTCATTCTGTATTCTAACCTATCATGCTGACTTCAGGCATATCAGTGTACTACAGGTCTTTGGTTTGATTGACCTACATTTCAGTTTCTGACTTTTTACCCTTCAAAACTAACATCCCACTGCCTGACCTGTTGCAATCTGTCTCTGTAGGTCTGGAGGGATGTTCTCCATAGCCATCAATCAGAGGCCTTAGCACAGCCTTTGTTTGTGTTTTTCAACACCTGTCCTGCTGGCTGAGACTGTTGTTGGGTATGTGAGCCTCCCTGACTGGCATGTGTGTGTCCTATGGACACACATGTGGCCCAGCAAATTTCCTGCAGTGGGTTTTGTCACCCTGTCTAGTACTAGCTACTATGGTGACACCAGTATTTGTTGCAGATCTCACGCTGCCACTATAGGTGTCTACTATCTGCTGGCATCCCATTCAGCCATCCAATTCCCTTGCATGCTCGCATCCATACCAGAGATACAAGTAACAACTTTACTACTCCATTCGGCAATTGGTAGGAAGAGTGACTTACCTTGTGGCTGTGCCAGTATTAAGGATGGTGCTGGAGGGCTGACTATGTCAAATGTACATAGTACACTCCCTATACATGTTTAAGCACAGGTAGTGCCATGTTTGGCATCCCTTTTACTGTATGTGCAAGTCAGAGAGAGGTGTCATTCCCTGGGTCCCTACCATGTCAGTGTATGTGCTATGCATTGCCTCTTTGCCAAGGCCTGGTTATACTGGGCACGCCTCTTTCTGCCAAATGGGGAAGGGTCAGGTTGTTCCTCCTCTGAGTCACTCTGTGCCTGTGCAGGCCTTGCCCCATGCTGTTCCTGCTGCAGCTGTTTCCGCAGGATCATATTGTGTAGCATGGCACATACGATGACAATTTGGGTACATGTAGCTGATGAGTACTGCAAGGCTCCACCAGATGTGTCCAGACACTGGAACCGTGACTTGAGCATTCCAAACACACACACTATTATGATTCTGGTCTGTGCGTGTGCTTCATTGTGGAGTTCTGGTTTGGGTGTGTGTGCATTTCTGATGGGTGTCATCAGCCATGGCTCCAGTGTGTAACCAGCATCCCCCACTATGTGACTGTAAGGGATGTCCCCATTGGCAAATCTCTGGTACAGCTGCATCAGATGCCAGATGTGGGAGTCGTGATAGCTTCCAGGGCATCCAGCACACACATTCATTATAATGCCATGGGCATCACACACGACCTGGCAGTTGATGGAGGGGAAACCTTTGCGGTTGATGTAGACCCTACCCCACTCACTGGGTGGTGCTTTGATAAATATGTGCATGCAGTCTATAGCACCCACTATCTCAGGGTATTCTGCTATTTGGTGGAAGAGACACATATTGCTGGCCAACGCCTCATGGGTGTTGTGGAAATATATGTGTTCACTGGCATGTGCTGATATGGCATCCAGGAACTGATGGAGTATCCTGGATGCTGATGCCTGTGAGATCCCCATGATATCCCCAATTGGCCTTTGGAAGGTACCTGTGGCTAGTATTCTTAGTCCTGCACATACTTTGGTATCCACTGGGATGGGTTCCCCTCTGTTGGTTCTGGGTGTGAGGTGTGGCCAGCACAGCTCAACAATTTGCTGTAGGAGGACCCTGCCCACCCTATAGCACTCCACTATCTCCGGCTCATGTAGCCCCTGATATATTACCCTGGGTCTGTACACTCTTCTCCTCACTGTGGGTTGGTCAAGAGCATGCTCAGCCTCACCACCCTCAGCCTCTTCCACATGTTGATTTATGATAGCTGCTACAGCCCCTATCATTTTGTTGCTTTTGATTGGCAAAATTTCCCCACTTGTGTACAGCGGTGGTGTAGAGTTTGTGGGAAAACCATAAGGAAAGCTGTTTGCATAGTTTATAATGGTATGCTGGGCTGGGCTGGTCTGCTGCCCGTGTAATTGGCTGATTCTGATACATTGCACCTGCCAGCTATAATAGTTCTCCTTGATTACCTTCCTACTGCTGTTTTCCCTTCCCATTGCCTTCCTGTTTAAGCCCAGAGGTGCACCACGCAAACACAGTGTTCAGATGTGCACGGAGCTGCTATTTCCTAGTTTACTTTTTTTTTCCCTTTAAAACCCGGTGCATGGCACACACACCTGCTTAGGCAATGTAAGGAGTACTAGGCAGCCTCAGACACACACCTTTGCTTATCTCTGCTAAGCTCAGGTAAACCCGAGCCACAGAGCTCCAGTAAGCTTACAGTATGCCTGACACACCCCTCTATGATGTCAGCTAGCTCTTAGGCTTGCACCATGGTCTTCCTGTACCGACATGGCTGGGTGCTGGCTAGCCATGTGGGAGAATCTGGGATTCAGTATCATTCCCCTCATTTGCATAGGATTGCCTGCTAATGCCTAGTTACAAGTCCCACACTGAGCCTTCCCCCTTAGCAATCAATATTCACTGGCCATGTTGTCTTCTGCCTGCCATTGAGTATAATGGTAAAATTGTGATTTTGGATACAATGCTTATTTCAGGTTATTTATTTTATTTTCGGCCCGATCCTGTTTGAGTGCCGCTGACCTATTCTTAAACAGCCAAAATCGGCTAAAAAAATAAAAGTTATTATTTTTATTTTTGCAACTGTTTTCCATGCCAGTGGCCATATATTTGGCCATTGGCATGCTTTCAACATAATATACACCCTTTATTTGGAGCTGTCATGGCTCCGTACTGTAGTTTACAGAAATGTATTCGGTTACTAACCGAGAACATTTATGCAGACTACACTAGTCCTGCACAGCCGGCTGCCAGCTTCCTGGATCACAAATTCACCTCAGTTGCATGGTTTTCACCTGCAAATGGGGTAATTTGCATACAGAAGCTGTATCCATGCAGGAATAGTGCAGAAGCACTCATGCACATCCTGGGAGCTTATTCCTGGATTGCACGGGGGCCATATTACCTCCAGCGGCTCCTGCACTATTCCTGTATGCCGTGCAGAGCTTTCTGAATTCAGGGGATATTCTTAAAACCTTCCCTATAGGTGAGACTATAAGGAAAGAAGAATGGAACTTAAAAAAAAAAAACTAACTGAGGAAGATAATAAGTGAATGGAAGAAAATATTACAATGACAGAACTTAAAAATTCCTGAAAATGCTAAACGTTGAAGCAGCCACAGCTTTAGATGGATTTAAATATGTAATGTATAAGGACATGCAAGACTGACAAAAGGAGTATTATTTAGAGGTATTGAATGAATGGTTTGAAAAGGGTGTAAATGATGAAATATATGTATAGGTACAATGAAATTTATATTTAAAAAGGAAGACATAACAAATGGAGACCATTAGTATTAAATAATGTGGATTTTAAGATCTTAATAAAATAACAGAAACAAGAATAATAAGTAAGATTAATAAATAAATGACTGAAACAATATGTGGGATAAAATAAAAAGGAAGCCAAGAACTGTTAATGTTAATAAGAGAACTGGTTGATGATGTAATAAATAGGGAAACAGAACTGAAAATATAAGTAGGTGATGTAACTAAAGCATTTGACAAGATCCAGCATGCAGCATTACAGGACATCTTCACAGAACATAACACCAGTGATAAAATAATCAATGCGGTGAAATCTGTATATAGCAAAAATAAAGTGAGATTAGTGATAAACAGTTGCTTAAGTGAGATAATAGAAATTAAGAGTGGTATTAAGCAAGGGTGTCCAGCAAACAGTATACTATTTGCATTGATTATGAATGTGGTAGTTTCTGAGATAAATTGGACATTAGAGGAAACTAAATATTGTTTGCCAGAGGAATTCAGATTCCAGTGATGTTCTCTTATGTGGACAATTTAGTACTAGTGAAAAATAAATAATGGATGGGTATAGCTATTCAGACACTTAACAAAAAACTAAATGTGTTAGGGTAAGTATTAATGAAGAAAAAATTAAAGAACTGGAGTTCTCTGGAAAAAAATAAATGATATTCAATTTAATAAAGAACAAATAAAAATGTAGGGAATAAAGTTTGGTAGTGAACAACAGAGAGTCACACAATGGAATGGTATAATACTTAAAATAAGAAGTATGTGTATATTCTGGAGAACGTTCAAACTTTCATACAAGAAAAAAAGTATAGTTAATTAATTCTGTGATATTAGGTTAGATGGCACATCTAGCAAATATGTTTAGATACTACCAGAATGCGAAAAAGAATTATTGAATATTATTCAAATTCATATGGAGATCTAGGTTCAACTTTATTAAAAGAAGAATTCTGTATGTTAACAAAAAAGAAGGTTTGGGTTTAGTAAACCCAACTGTATATATAACTTTATTAAATTTATCTAAAGTACTAACAAGAATACTAGAAAAAAAAGGAAATTTGTTAATAAAGATTATAGAGGAAAAATATAGATCAATATGGGAGACACTTAAAGATTTAAAAAGAAGTAAAGGGATCACATGTACGGAAATGAAATTATATGAAGAAAAAATATTATTCTGGAAGACTGATTTAGGAAACAGACGAGAATAGGAAAATATGGTATGAAAATATCATGGGACAATTTCATTATCTGTATCCTTGGAAACAGAAGATAAAAAAGTGAAAGCGGTAAAAGTAAGGATGAAAAGATGCAAAAAATATATAGCATGTACAGATCTTTTATGGAGGTATCTATAAATAACCTACCAGTAAAAGTGAAAATCCATATAAATCAATAAAAGATAGAATTTGTATACATTGTAGAGAACTAGAGAGTACGGAACATGTTTTTCTGAAATGTGAAAGAGTGAGTCAATTATGGAAAGAAATATGTGAATGTGTGACAAACACTCCCCGTGATTCAGGAAGCTGTATTTTCCATGCAGGAATAGTGTAGGAGCTCCTGCATGGAATATGGCCACTGAGCGATTCAGGATAGTGCCATTTTCACGTGCACAAGTGGTCCTACACTGTTCTAACACAGAAAACTGGCAAATATGCAAATCACCTCATTTGCTAGTGAAAACCATGCACATTAGGTGATATTGCGATCCACCAAGCTGCCAGGTCTCCATGCTAGAACAGTGTCAGTGTAGAAATGTATTCAGAAAATAACTGAGCACATTTCTGCAACTAACAAAATGGAGACATGACAGTTCATGGCAAAGCATTTATTATCAACATTAGACATGACAAAGGCCAAATGTGAGGCCATTGGTATTGAAAAGTGATTCATTATTATGAAAATTAAACTTTTTTATTTTTGACCGATCTCAGACATTTAAGCAGAGGGCAGTGGCATGCAAATGGGATCGTGCCGAAAATAAAATGGGAAAACTGAATTTTAAGATAAATCTGCATTTCGCCATTATAGTCAATGGCATGCAGAATGTAAACACTATCAGGGAGCACAGGTTGTACCTAATGACCTATACACTGGGGTATGCAAATGAGGAGAGTTATACTGAATCACAGATTTCTTCAAAGTGTCAGATTGTACCGAACCATGTAGGTGCGGCAATACAACAGTGCAAGTATAAGAGCTGAATGACTTCATAAGGGTGTGTGTCATGCTTGCTGTAAGCTCAATGTAGCTCTGTGGCCTGTGTTTACCCTTAGCTAAACACAGCTAAGAAAGGGGACATGTCAGATGTGCCTGAGCACTGTGTACATAGCCTGAAAGAAAAAAAAAAAGGAAATGGCAGCACTGTTTACATTCGAACACTGGGTATGGGTGGCGTGCCTCAGGGCTTAAATAGGGAGAACTGGGAAGGGGAAACAGCACTAGGAAGGCAATCATGGAGAACTAGCATAGGTGGCAGGTGGAATGTATCAGAATCAGACAATTACACATGCAGCAGTCCAGCACACTAATATAAACTATGCAAACACCCTACAGACTGTTTTTTCCCATAAACTCTACACCACCTGTGTACACAGACAGGGGATTTTTAACTGGCAGAACTAACTAAAAATATTAGAGGCTGCTGCTTTACTCCATCAATATGTGCTAGAGACTGAGGGTGGTGAGGAAGAGAATGCTGGCAACCGACTCACAGTGAGGAAAAGGAGAAGAGTGTACAGACCCAGGGTAACCTACCAGGCCCTACATGAGCTGGAGATAGTAGAGCACTATAGATTGGACAGGGACATTCTACAGCAAATTGTTGAGCTGTGCCTGCCACGCCTCACACACAGAACTAATAGAGGGGAATCCATCCCAGTGGATACCAAGGTATGTCTAGGCTTAAAAATATTAGCCACAGGTATCTTTCAAAGACCAACTGGAGATATCATGGGGGTCACACAGGCATCAGCATCCAGGGTACGGCACCAGTTCTTGGATGCCATGACACAACATGCCAATGAGCACATATATTTTCCCAATACCCATGAGGCGTTGACCAGACATATGCATCTCTTCCACCATATGGCAGAATATCCTTAGGTAGCTGGTGCTATAGACTGCATGCACATCACATCAAAGCACCACCCGTTGAGTGGGGTAGGGTCTACATAACCCACAAGGGCTTCCTCTCCATCAACTGACAGGTTGTGTGCAATGTCCAGGGCATTATTATGAATGTGTGTGCTGGCAGCCCTGGAAGCTATTACAACTTCCACATTGCTCACAGCTGTATCAGGCATTTGCCGGGAGGGGGGGTCATCCCATATAGCCATCAAGTGGGGGATGCTGGCTATGCACTGGAGCTGTGGCTGATGACACCTATCAGAAATGCACACACACCTGAACAAGAACACCATAATGAGGCACACACACAAACCAGGATCATTGTAGAGCATGTGTTTGGGATGCTCAAGTCCCTGTTCCACTGCCTTGACATATCCGGTGGAGCCTTGCAGTACTCTTAAGTTACATTTACACAAATGTTCACAGTATGTGCCATGCTACACAATATGATGCTGTGAAAACAGCTGCAGCAGGAACAGCATGGGGCAGGGCCACACAGACCCTCACCATTGCCAAGGCCATCACAAGCACAGAGGGACCTGGAGGAGGAACATCCTGAGCCTGCCCCTGTAGGCAGAAGTAGGTGTGCCAGTATGCCCAGGTCTTGGCAAAGAGGCAACACACAGCACACACACTGACACTGTAGGGACCAGGGACTGATATCTCTCTCCAACTCGCACATACAGTAAAAGGGATGCCAATGATGACACTACCTGAGCTTTACTATGTATAGGGAGTGTACTATGTGCAACCAACATAGTCATCCCTCCAGCACCGTCCTCAATACTGACCCAGCAACAAGGTAAGTCACCCTCCCTATCAATTACTGAATGGAGTGGTATGTTCTCATACTTGTATGTATGATATGGATGCAAGCATGCAAGGGAATTGGGTGGCTGAATGGGATAGCAGCAGACAGCCATATGGGACAACAGGAAATTCATAACAAATACTGGTGTCAACATACTAGGCAGCGCTACACAAGGTGACAGCCCCCACCGAAGTACATGTGATGGCCCAAAGAACTGTGGGTGTCAATAGGTCACACACATGGATGTCAAAGAGGGTCACATACCCACCACCAGTCTCACTCAGCAGGACAGGTGTAGATGACCATAAAGAAAGACCAGGCTAAGGCCCCCAAATGATGGTGAACAGACCCCCACCGGACCTATACAGACATACTACAACAGGTCTGGCAGTTGCATTCTAGTTCTGAAGGGTAAGAAGTCTGAAAATGAAATATATGCCATTAAGATCTAACATGTGTACTCTACTGATATGCCTCCTTTCTGCATGATAGGTCACAATACAGTATGAAATGGAAGCCAACAAAGTAACCGAAATACCAGTACAGTCATTTCAAATGTTTAAAGTATGTAGGTGTACACCCTGCCCACAGAATCCCATGCAGAAATGGCAGTAACAAATGGCCTGCAGCACTCTCAAATGGCCTACATTCCTCTGGGAAAGGCCCATGCCTCACCCATAGTGCCAATGTATGTTATGTCGGGGGTCCCAACTAACAACCTAACACAGTAAATAGAAAACAAATGCAAGGCCATGTTGACAATTGTCAGTAGCATGCCTCCCCATGTCCTACTGCAAGGAATGTGGATCAGGCCATAAATACTACTGGGATAAAGGCCCAACTATAGGGATACCTCTGAGACATTGCTTACACAATGTTAGGAGGAGAGAATAAGAGAGGGGGGTGTACAAGCATGGATCTCATAGAGTGTGTGACGTCTGAAACTCTGTCTGCCCATACTACTCCCGACTGCAAACCCATGAATTAATAGCCACAAAACAGCTTGTAAACCACAATGTGAAGGTAAACTGACCAGATATATGAGTCCTGCCTCTGAATAACCTGGGCATATCTGTACAGCTGGGAGGTATGTCCCCAGCAGGAAATGGCCATTCCATGAAGTTGAGAAAAGCACAAGGAGGGGATCCTCAGCTAGCATACTAACAGGGTGCTGGACTATTTACACAGAACCAGCAGTCTATTGTCTGTAGCTACACCTCCACAATGGCAGGTGTGTGCTAGAATGTGTAGTCTATATGCCTCAGAATATTGGTCTCAGCTTCATTCATCTTGTTTCCTGGTAAATAACTGTGAGCAAAGAATGATAACTGTCCGTAGTTGATGACATGACATATCACAGTGTAAAACAGCACATACATCAGAAAATCTATGCTACAACCAAACATGTCACACAAGAGCAAAGACAGAAATTGTTACAGTATCCCCCATATGTTAAGCCCATTGTGTCTCCATATTGGCAACCTATCTACAGATATCCTGCAGAAAGAGTTTGCTAGGTGTAGCTGTAGCATACAAAACCCTGAACTGGAGTCCAACTCTCCCTGGAATGGATGCACACACTCAATATAGGTCATACTGGGCATGCTAATATAATATCTCAAACATACACACACACAGATGTGGGGAAGAGAAAGACAGATGGCAACAGAGAGAATCCCATTATGAGGCTTGTCCCAACCACTACACATCTCAGTGGCCTATATCACATGATGTGCTGATGTCATTCACTGTAGAAATACCTTTGGTTAGCCTTCAGCCCTATAGTCTCAGTGGTGCTTGTGATAACTGTGTAACACTACAGTACAAATAAGTATCCAAGTAGCAGTTGTAATCTAAGTGCTGTCAAATGTAAAGTTGTGTGTGAATGTGTGTGTGTTTCTAGATGAATGTGGTTGAGGCCATTCACTCTCACTAAACTTCCCTTACCACTCATTCAGCACTGCTGCTGATGTCACTCACCTTCAAAGATACCTTTGGACAGTTCTCCAGCATATAAGTTCTGGGGTGCTTGCTATAACTGTGTAATACTATAGTGTAGCAAACTAGTTAGGTAGGTGTTCCAATTCTGATCCTGGAAATTGTGAAAATGTGAGTGTTTGTATGAGAGAGTATGTGTATCCCTGTATAGACCTGATTTTGTGGTCATTCACACTTACAACACTTCCCTTACCCCTCCTTTAGAACTGCTGCTGATGTCACTCACCTTCGAAGATACCTTTGCACAGCTTTTTCAACATGTAAGCTCCATGGTGCATGCGATAACTGCATAATAGTATAGTGTAGCAAACTAGTTAGGTAGGAGTTCTAATCTTGGGCTTGGCAAATGTGTAAATGTGAGAGTGTGTGTATCCTTGTAAAGAACTGATTTTGTGGTCATTCACACTTACAACACCTCCCTTACCCCATCCTTTAGCACTGCTGTTGATGGTACTCCTTTTCAAAGATACCTTTGCACAATTCTCCAACATGCAAACTCAGTGGCACATGTGATAACTGCTTAATATTATAGTGTAGCAAACTAGTTAAGTAGGAGTTCTAATTTTGGTTCTGGCAGCTGTGTAAATGTGAGTGATTGTGTGTGAGAGAGAGTGTGTGTATCCTTGTACAGACCACTTACAACACTTCCCTTACCCCTCCTTTAGCACTGCTGCTGATGTCACTCACCTTCAAAGATACCTTTGCATAGCTCTTCAACATGTACGCTCCATGGCCCGTGCAATAAATGTGGAGGTGTGGTGTGGTCCATGTTTGAGGGTTGACAGCTGTGGAATGTGTCATAGCCTGATACTGCATGTCTGCTGTCTGCTGCTGTGAACCACCTCTCCATTACAGCAGACATGTGTCCTCCACTCCAATGACTGATATGAGTGACTGCAACCTGACAGTTAGATGTCTACTTTTGAGCAGCATAACCATCAGATTGCATAGATGTGTAGCTGTTATGGTGGTAATAACATTAGGAACACTGCCTAATAAGACACCATAGGGGTGACAAGACACTTAGCCAGTACCTGGCAACCCAGCAGTGACAGTTGTAGGACATCCATGGCAAGTCATTGGGTTCTGTCAATCATGTCATCCCAAGCAGACAGGTTCTAGATTCCCTGAGAATGACACATAACACATAAGCCAATGTTGCAGTCAATCAACTGTTGATACTACCGCAGCATCATTCTGGGTGACAGCAGTACATTACCCAGGGCTACTGTCACACCTGCCTAGACCACATAATCAGAGAGTTCAACCATGTCTCTTGTCATGTAGTCTGGGGAAGTGTGTCCCAAGTCATTCACACCAACATGGATACGTAGTGATACTTGTATTTGTTGAGGAGTGACATGACTGGCTATGTCATGTGTTAGATGCTAGCATGTGATAGATATGTGGCTGTTACCTGCTCCATTTCCAACTTAGTGAGTGGGATGTGTGTGCCTCAGTATTGAGTTACCCATGATCACTGCATTGTGCAAGGTGGTTAGCCTTAGGAGCTTAGGTTGGGGGCACACTATGTAGGTTAAATATGTGTCCCTTGGCATGTGCCATGTCACAGTGTCTGAGTGGGTGTCTGCTTTGCTGGTCTATGCTGTTTGGGTAACTGTCCATTGAGTGCTACTGGGAAGGTGGGTGTGTGGCTTTTCACTCTATGTCATGGCTGTCAAAGTGGGTGTCATGATGAGATACGTGTCCCACATGGTGTGGTGCAGGTGTTGATGAGGTGTTGTCCTCTTGACCTGCTAGTCCAGTCTTTGCTGGAGAGTGCATATGTCCTAATTGGGTGATATATGGGTTACCCTCACAGGTCTGAGTGTTTGGAGTTTATAGGGTTGGGTTGACTGTGTACATGAGGCAGTTGCAACAATGCCCCAGAATGGACAAGTGAATCAAGTTAATGGGTGAAAGCACAGATAACCACCCTTCAAACATGCCAGGAGGGGTGGACATAACTAGTAAGTACTGGGGCTACATCTGTGATGAATGAGTACTGCTGACAGCTCCCAGGTGTGCCACACTTCCTGATACAATAACCTGGTGAAGCGCCAAGCCATAATGCTAGTTGAAATGCAAGACAGAAAGAACTAGCATGATGTACAGGTGAAACAGAAGGAAGACTGTCTGCCACCTGTAATACTTTACCACAGTTGTGCAGTTATCAGCAGCTTTAGCCATATGAAAGTTCAGTATGCTTTGTAGCACATGCATAACTATGTAACACTACAGTAGAAATACCAAGATAGGCAGGAGTTCTAATCCCAATACTGGCAAG
This sequence comes from Protopterus annectens, assembly GCF_019279795.1. Taxonomy (NCBI): domain Eukaryota; kingdom Metazoa; phylum Chordata; order Ceratodontiformes; family Protopteridae; genus Protopterus; species Protopterus annectens. Next base: position 864,846,952 of record NC_056745.1, read on the forward strand.
TGTGCGCGTGTGTGTGTTTGTATGTGTGCATGAATCACGTACTGTTTGGCTCATACCATTTTTGACCTGTGTACTACCCTTTACACTTCCCTTCATTCCAATTTAGTAGGCCTGTTGATTTCAACCACCTTAGAAGTACCTTTGGAAGAGATAGAAATGTATAAGCTCTGTGGTGCATCTGATAAATGCATAGCAGTATAGTAGGAATACCTAGACAGGCAGGAGTTCTAATCTCAATACTGGTATGTGTGTGTGAATCATGTACTGCCTGGATCATACCATTTTTGACCTGTGTACTACCCTTTAAACTTCCCTTCACTCCAATTTAGTAGACCTGTTGATGTCATCCACCTTAGAAGTACCTTTGGAAGAGGTGGACATGAATAACTTCTGTGGTGCATCTCATAACTGTGTAGAACTATATTAGGAATACCTATACAGGCAGGAGTTGTAATCCTAATGCTGGCAACTGCTTGTGTGTGAGGAACATATCTTGTGTGGCTTATACCATTTTGATGTGTATACCATACATAGCTGGTGACCACCTCCCACTGCCATTACTTTATATAGCGTGATAACAGCATCTGCCTCACATACAGCATGTTAAACCATTGTACAGTCCTCTGTACAGATGCGTCTGGAATATCCATAAGTTTGAAACCTGTACATGGTCGGAAGTGGTCTGTGTGCCTTAACAATGCACACGTATGTGATATTATAGCCATATAGGCCACAGTGAGTGTACTGACACATATGGCAGCATGAGGTAACATACCTGACTAAAACATCATGCTGATAGGACATCTGCCACCCTCATAGGTGGCCAGCCTTGTAGGTGCAATACATGAGTACAGATGCTTGGTATTACAAGTGAACTGTACATGTTATGGGTCACATTAAAGGCTGGAAGAGGTGTGGACTGTCATATCATGGTCTTAATTAGTCTGTAAGAGGAACATCTTGCATCTTAAGAGGGGTGTGTACACAATTTATATCCACTATATACCAATAATGTGTCATGTATGACCCTTCCTTAGGCAGTTTGTCCAACACAATTTGCTGTCCTCTGTCCAGATATCTTGGCACTGACATGTTGTGAGGTATGCAACAGGAATGTTGAATTCAGATCAAATAGGCCCCAGTGGTGACCACTGTGATCTAATACAGTTATCCCCAGCACAAGTGAACATGCACAACAAGCAATATAGCTATTACATAAAGGAATATAGCTATTACTGATGGTTGTGTGCATGGTAAAATGCATGCACTTCACATGCTTGGGGTATTGCCAGGCAACAACAGAACAATGTCATACTCACCAGCTTCAGGCTGCTGTCCCATATACTGACCAGAGGGTCCTAGATAGTTGTGAGAGGGAGTTATTGTCAGCAGACACACATGTGGCCTTGGTACAGGATGGATGCAGCATGTCTGCACATCAACAGTACTAACCCTAATAATACACAATCTCCTGTCCTCACCATAGATGTGCACCTCTGTGCATTAGAAAACCCCATCCACAACTGCAATCGGAGCTGACACATGCATGTAGAAACAATACAGATACGTGTATGTGTGACACATTAGTGTACTAATCCCCACTGGACCCTTACCTGCACACTCCTCATCCAGTGTGTGTGTGTGCAACCCACCTCCACAATGCTTCCCTCAGCTTCATGGCTTGAGAGTTTGGCATGTGACCAAAGTGTGGTGAGGAACTTCTCGGTGGGTGTCAGTGTTGGCTGGATGGCTGGGCCCCCACCTGTGGCTAGCCGGTCCCTTGCTACAGCAGCATCCCATTGATGGGCATGGCAGTTGAGGTCAGTGGCCTGATGCTGCACATGGTTATAAGTTCTGCTGTGCAGGCTGGCATCATTTACCCTGTAGATCACACTGTTCCACAGGACAGTCCGCTCCTGTACATTTACTGCTCTCTGTCCAAATAACAGGGCATAATGTCCAGTCACATATTGGGTGATGATGTCTGTTTCCCCAACAGAGAATGCTGGTAGGCAAGCACTCTGTATGTTACCTGGAAGACATAAAGAGGAAAAAGGTCACAGGACCTCATACGGTTGTCAAAATGCACATCAGCAGTGGATATTACTTGCAAATGATCCACACTACACTGAAACCCTCCAAGCTAACATGGCTATAGCAGTTTGCATTACACACCTGTCCCTGAGCTATCTTATTCCCACCAGTGTTGGACACTTGATTGCATAATCCTCTATCCTCCATACATTTCTGTGTAGAGGGTTGGCAGCAGGCATCTTCCATGTGGATGTTGGCAGGTCTGTGTTTGACTGCGGTGTGTGATGGAGCTCTGAGCATATGCCTGAGTTCATGTAGGAGGCAGACTCTGATGTTATTATGCCCCATGGAGATATGTTGCTGTTGCCATCAGTAGGCAATATGTACATGCTCTCCATTGCTGAGGGGAGGAGTGTGGCTGATGTGCATATCCCATTGTACAACTGAGGTGGACAGGGTGGTGATGTTCCCACCTAACCTGTGTAATGCTGGTTGCCTATATCCACAGCATGTGTGTATGAAGTGTTCTTTATGCTCAGTACAGGGTGAATTGTGTTATTTCATCTGAGACTTACAACATATGTGGAGAGATGGTTGCAATTGTCTTTGGTGGTGTGGATATGTCCGAATCATAGTCATAGTCAGCCTTACAGGAAGTCACCTGTAAACTTACATGCTTACTCAGATATAGGTGGACTTGGTTCCAAGTTGCTGCCTGCAGCAATGTGTCCCTGTACAGCCAATGTAGCAACCTATTATGTGGTTTGTGCATTGCTGCTGTCCAACAAAGGGGATTACTCTACCTTGGTGGAGGCTGGATATACAAGTCAGGTACTGCTGTGTCAATATAGCTGAAGTGGATATAAAGGGTACTCACCCTTGATACACTGCCTGGTATTTGTCATTTGGAACATGACACCACAATAACTCATTTCAGAACAATTCCCACTTGTAGTGTGACCTATAGCCTGTACAATTCAATTGAAAATATAACAATCTGGTCTGTGAAAATATATGAAAATAATACTCAGTACAATAAGTCAGTTGAATGAGTGTCCATGCCCTTAAACTGATATGTTGTGTATGCACCTCTTGAGATGGTTACAGCATTCATCCATCTTGGTCTGGACTCTAACATCATTACACATCTTCACTTGGCAATAGTTGGTCACCTTCCTAGAAACACCTCTGATTGTATTTCAGTGGAATTGTAGAGGTTAGAGGTCACATAAAGATGAGAAACATTAAGAATGATCTTCTGTGGTCTGATTGTCATACAGTACACATACCTGGCATTCTAACAGGGGTATGTGGACTTGTGATATCCACTGTATATAGGTGTGGATATAGCTGGTAGTGGTAGGCATGGACAGAGGGTCATAACATAGGTGGACACTTCTCTGATTAATAGCTGAATATCATGCCTACTCTAGTATCCATATCAGTGTCAGGTCACTGCAACAACCAGCAGCTGTACACATTTATGTCTATTGTATGCACTGACACTGATATTACTCACATGTGCAACATGCACAACCTATGTACCTGAATGCATGAAACCCATGTGATTTAATTTTTGTGGCTTCTAGCTGAACATAAGCATATATACATGTGCTCAGGGTATACCTGGTATACATTGCTTTTGTATGCTACTATGGCACACTGTATTTACAGTCTTGCCACTTGATCATACTTCTCAACCTGTTACAACAGTACATCTGGACAATGGCACACATAAATGGGTGTCAAAGGGGACAGCAATATTGATATTGTATTAATATAGCTGCACAATACATTAGTACATTGATGGCACAGTAGGGTTTGACATCACTATGATAACCTGGAAGATGTCCAACAGTCATAAGTAGGCTACTATGTTACAGTGTCATTGCTCACAGACTTGCCAGTGGTCTAGCTAACATAACACGGGTATATGTGTATGTGACTACAGATATCAAGTCACAAATGTGCTTATTGTCCAGCAGAACACTGTCCAGTTGAATGTTATTAATTCAATATATTACATGCAGTTCAACACACATGTCTGCAACAGTACTTTATTTTGCACCTGCCCACTATAGTTCTCTTAGTTTTATAAAACAAACGTGTCGTACTCATAATCACAGGTAACATGGCTATGGAATACATCCCTTTAACTGGCCTAGCAGTGGCACAGTCACAACTGTTTGACAGACACCCCTGTGGTTGTCATATATGAGCTGTCCTTTCCCAGGGTGAGTCAGGCTCCTGAGCTGTCATCCGACCTCACAACCTCTCAGAGCATCACATCTGGAGAACGCCTAAAATGATGTGGGGATAAATAGGGACAGACTTTAAATATTCCTGTTACAAACATAGGAAGTTCATAGAATGATACATTTTGCATTTTGGTGAATATTCTGAAGGATGTGGAGTCTTAAACACAAGTGTTTGTCATTCCCTGATGACTTCAGTCTTCAGCTATTTGTCAGAAAATTACAGATCTCAAGTGGAACAGACAAAAATACATGATGGTAAAATGTTCACATTCTGTAAAGATCTGTACAGTTGAGAGGTATGTCTGTGATATCTCCCACTGCAGAGAGGGCCAGATGCTATGGCCATAACAGCTGTTTAGCAGGACATTAGTACAGCATGTCTTTTTAGGACATATATTCCTCCAAATCACATTTGCCATTATTAAAGACCAAGTAATACATTCAATCGCTTGCTTACATGTTCCACTTACCTTTTTTCTTTCTTCTCTTTTCCACTTTATGTTTCATTTGTTATTTCACTCTCTCTCTTTCTGTGCACTACAAGGATAGAACTGGTTTGAATAGGTGGCAGCATGGCTTTTGTAGGTGATGCTCATGACCAGGTGATGGCCTGTGCACCTGTTGGGGTTCCCCACTTGCTAATTGCATGCAAAGCAGCTGTGTAGTTCTTCCAATAGCTAGTGTCATGGCAACACACTCCTATAAATTAGTGCTCCATGTGGACATTGGACCTTTACCTTACTTGTGAGGAAGACATCCTGGAGTTGTGTGAGCTACTACCTCTTACAACAAGACTTGTGGAGACAAGCCAACTAAATGGTGGGGAAGGCTCAATACCTAGGGGCAGAATGTGAGTATTGCTGTTATATGTTTGGAATACTGCTAGTTTAACAGGGTTTGTCTGCACATGCTACTTCTGTATGGGTTTCAGACTGACAAAGTTCTGTCTCTGCATAGCTCTCAACTGTAGCGCCATCCACATAATGGCCACAGGTTAGCCTGTTATGTATGGGCTGTTCCGCAGGCAGGTGTTGTCCTTAGCAAGTCAGTAGCATACTCTGGTGATTGCATTATGTAGATGGTAACATCCATTTGTTTTTCTGACTTTATATCCCTCAGAAAAGATATGTTACAACAAACCATGTAACACCAGCAACTTTCTCAGTATATATGTTATATGGCAGTGTTTCAAGTATGGCCACGTATTTGAGCTTCTGTCCACCAATTATGTCAGGCTTTGTCCAGATGTCATACAGTAGTAGGTAGACAGGTATACTGGTCTTTCATTATTTACTGCTGTAATTCCTGCTGAGGGGAATGGCTGGGAAACATGTTGAAGTCTGTACATTCAAGAGGTTGGTGCATAGAGAATGCTCTTAGATGGCCTTGTAATATATTTTATGTGGGGGACAGTAACACATGTTTTAGAACTAGATGGTTAGAACATGTCAGATATATTACTGATAAGAAATATGCCAGTTCCATAGCTGTACATTGAATAAATCTCAGCATGAGGACAGTAGTGGGTCTCAAAGTACTGTTTCTGAAAACGTCTGTTCCTCAGTGTGATGAAACATTCATAAAAGGAAAATTGTTATGTACAGACAATGTATTAGTATTAACTTTGATACATTATCCCGCAGGGGGTTAAATGCCAAGTATACTTTGTGGCTGTGTATTCAATTATGTAATTAGGTGTTAATTGTTTCTTGTGATTAAGGCATGCATTTCTGGTAATGTTTACACCTTGAAGGCTTTGGCAAAGACATCAGAGTATAATAAACATGTGTGAATTACTGGCTAGTTGCGTTTTTCTTTGCTATATTCAGACATTTTATTTGTTTTGCTAAGATGTTGTTGTATGTCAGGCCACTGTGTATGGCCTATCATGATTTTGTAGCAGTGTACTGTTCACTTATTTATTTGGACTGGGGGGGGGGGGGCAGACGTGAGTGTCACGGCTGCTTTTCTATCCAACTGTGCATGCTGGCCCAGTTGTGTGTGGTCTATCTGCAGCATATGTTTGTATGGGCATTTTGACACATTTATGCATATATATATATATATATATATATATATATATATATATATATATATATATATATATATATATATATATATATATATATATATATGTTTTTGTGTGTGTGTGTGTGTGTGTGTGTGTGTGTGTGTGTATATATATATATATATATATACATGTGTGTATGTGTGTGTGTGTGTGTGTGTGTGTGTGTGTGTGTGTGTGTGTGTGTGTGTGTGTATACATATATATATATATATATATATATATATATATGTGTGTGTGTGTGTGTGTGTGTGTGTGTGTGTATATATATATATATATATATATATACACACGCACACACACACACACACATATATATATATATAACCTTAGTATTTATTGGTAATATATCTATATATTGTTGTACACATATATGGATCTCCCTAAATATCTCACTCTCTCTTTATGTATGTTTCTTTTCAGATATATATATATATATATATATATATATATATATATATATATATATATATATATATATATATTTATAGATACCAATCCTTCCTAATTGCACACTTGTCTCTTTCTTATTGTAAACTGTCTGTAAAGAAGAGTATGTTTGAGAAAACATCCTCAGACAATATAGTGGAGGTGGCTTACTGATAAATTGCATAAGCTATGGTGGGCAGTGTCTTCGGTTCAAGACCTGCAAGGGCTTCATATTTTGTTGCTAGGCAGGACAAAGACTGTTGGATACAGAGTGATTAAAGCAGTTTTGAGCAGCTTTAAGTGTGTTTGCATGGGTTTGCGTGACTGTAAGCAGTGGTAACATATGGTTAAAAGAATAGGAGCTTACATTATGTAGGCTTCGGTTATCAGTGCGCAAATCTACTTAGCATTTACATTTAAGCAATGCTGAAACCTGCTTAGCATAGCTCAGCCCTGGTAACTAGTGTTCACATTCCAGTCTGATAAAATAGCAGGGTAATGACATCTTTAATAAGAGTATTAAACTTCCTGTACATCACATGCTTCAATGTGCTCATTGCAGTAGCAAGGTGTGTGAGTTTATTGTATGGGACACATGGGTATACATGGGTAGTACCACAATCTTTTCTCTTTGGATTTGTTTCCTACATGGGTAGCATCCCAGGTTATATGAAGTCACACTTGCATGCTACATCAGTTACAGTGCATTGGTTGACCGAAAAAATACTTTAACACATTTTGTATCATTACATTAGTACTTTTAACAGTGCTTTTTCAAGTAAGAATAGATTGCAGAGTGTTGTACTGGAACCATACACCCCTGCATGCATAGCTGGACTCTGATTACTGAGTACCTTGTTCTTGGTGTTTGAGCTGTATGTTTATATGTATCTCCTATTGGATATTGATCTGATATGTTGATATTAACTGTAGACTACTATGTTTTTACGATATGTCATTGAGGACTGCTGTCATGTAGTAATGACATACCTTTCAGTTTCAGACATGTATCTTTCAAAACATTCATTCCAATGCATAACCTGTTGGCTATCTACTTTGTGCCTGTCCTCTGTACAGATGTGCAGATGTCAGGTATTGCTACGGCCATACCACTATGTAGGTGCCCACATTATATTGTGCTGTGGGCCTGGACACTGCTGCGAGTTCTGACATATTGGACATTCCTTAATGTGGGCCGTGCCCCATTTCCTTGCCTGTGTGAGGGACATTACAGAGGTGCTGACCTACAGATTTGCATACAGTGGGTGGCAATAAAGCACAGGACAGGACATGTGGAGACAGCCAACCAACATAGGGGACATATCCCCAGATTTGTGAAAAGATTTGATGTCATCACTGCTGTTATACACCTGGTGGACTGCTAGATTGACAGGGTTTGTGTGGACATGCATTTAGTGTGTGACATCACAACTCACAGTGATATGTCTCTGACATACCTCTCCACTGGCACGCTGTCCTCAGAGTGGCCACATGTCTGCCTGTTATGTTTTGTGCGTTCACCAGACAGTTGGTGTCCTTTGTAAATCAGTTGTGGACTCTGGGGAATGCAGTTAGTAAATACTCGAATCTATTGGTATTTTCGACATCATATTCCTCATAAAGGATGTTACAACAAACCCAGTGACATCTGCAACTGTCTGAATGTATGACAACAGTATGTCCAGTCTACCCCTGTGTTTGTGCCTTTGTTCCCACCTAGTGATATAGGGGTTGATGCAGAGCTTAGTGAGTGGGGAATGTTATCAAAGGCTTTGGCCAGATCAATGTAGGCTGCATGTGTCACCTTTCCTTCATCCACAGCTCAGGTGACTGACACCAGGAAGTTGACCAGGTTGAATGAGCAGGTACGACCTACCCTTCACAAAAGTAAACTGTGTGGGATCCTATGTCTGTAGATTCACATACCCCTGTTTATTAGGTGCATGATGATGCAGTCCATAGCTTCGCATAACAGACTTGTCAGGCAGTTGGAGTGGTATTTCCCAGGGTCTGTAGTCACATCTCATTTGTGGAGAGGGGTGACTGTAGCAGTGCACAATTCAGTAGGGACAAAGTCTGTGATGAGGCTGTGCTTAAACAGGGCACAAAGGTAAGGTGCCAGGTCACTCTGTAGTTCATGTAGAACACAGCCCGGGATATTCTCAGGTCCCATAGAAGCTGTAGTCTTGGCCTTGGACAGTTGTGTTTTAACCTGTGCTTGCAGTAATACTGGGTGCCTGGCAATGTACTGTATTGTGACTGGTCCTTGGGGTGTGTGAGGGTTAATGTTTGCATTCAAGATGCCAGCCAGTATATTGGCATTTTTGTTGGCTCAGTCTGGGATGTACCATTGTCTAGTAGCTCAGAACAAATCTTGGTATTGCCATGGAGATTCTTTACATAACTGTATGATTCCTTGTAGTTGTCTTTACTATATGCTACAAATCTGTTTTCACAGCTGACTTTGTAGTATTTGATGAGGGATCTCAACTTTTCATTGAGGCTGATGTGTTTATTTCCTGTCTTGGGACTTCACCTTATTCCATATCAGTTCCCTCCTTCTGTTGTACAGTTTCTTTATAGCAGGGGACCACCAGATCAGCTTCCTTTTTTTGGAGGTGAGGGTCCTGGTTGTATTGGATAAGGTGGTATCCATGCAATTGTGTACATGTTCATAGTGCATTGTTGTTTGATTCAGCTGTCATGCAACTAGTATCCATTTGCAAGGCTGCCATGAGGTTAGCCACCTCTGATTTTATAAGGCCATAGATAGCGTTGGAAAGGCTTTTCATGGTGGTTACTTGTGCAGGGGAGGTAGAAAGGCTGTGGATTTCCAAAGATGATTAATTTGCGTTCAGATATAACAAGGGAGGAGTTTACTATTGGTGCAGAGCAACAGTCACCCATGTGAGGAAGGGCCAGGTTGATGTGATGGGCATGTGCATCGGTACATTAGTAGCTTTCCCAGTTAATGGTTGGGTAGTTGAAGTCAACCAGTATGAAAGTGTTATGTTGGACACAAATATTCTCCAGGGTGTTTATGGACATGGAGCATGAGTCTTGGGACATGTATGGGGATCTATAGCAGGCTACAACCTGAACCACTGTCTTACCCAATGTCAGCTACTCCTGCAGGATCTGTAATGCATAATGTTGGTCTACCATTCTGGAGGTGTGTGCATTGTTTATGAATATGAAAATACCACCACCTTTGGAGCTTCAGTCCACGTTCTGCAGCAAAAAGTTGGGGAATTAATTATAGGCTGATACTGCAGGAGTGCTTCCTGTTGCCTTTAACCAGGTCTGTGTTACATCACAGATGTTATTGTTCCCCATTTTAAGGAATACATCCAGTAAGTACATTTTCAGATTTAGAATTCCAGTCTGAGGAGCATGGCTCTCTGATTTCATGTCTTTGTAGAAGTAATATATTTCTGTATAATTCTGTATACATATACATATATTTATGTATTATGTATACATTTGTCCAAATATATGCATCTCCATACATATATACATGTATACATAGACTACCTGACTGATTCTGCAGATTCCTTTTCCTGCTGTTGTATGACTGTACTAACTGATATGTTTGGAATGTTATCACTATTTTGTAGAGCTCAGATCGTTTAATGATACATTGCTTTGATCATAGTTTAAAAGGCCCTGGTTCCAGGACTTGGCAGGCCTTATTATTTTGTTGCAAGGCAGAGCAGTTCTGCTGTGGAGGAAAGGATAAGGGCAATAATTACAAGAGGCCCCTAGTTTCGGCCCCTTCACCCCCATTTACACAGCCTTTGGTCAGATTTGTTGCAGTAAGAGGTTCAGAGTGTGGATCCGATGTTTGACTGCACTACATACACACACACACATATATATATATATATATATATATATATATATATATATATATATATATATATATGTGGATTCACTTTAGAAGCTCAAAATGCTGAAATATTGAATTTCAGAACTTTGAGCCCATAAACTGGAAACCTCAAAAGCACGAAAACCCAGAAGCATTAAATTCAAAATCTCGCCTAGCCGAGATTTTGAACTAGCACTTCTGCTATACACAAACCTTCCTCCTCACACACAAACACACACTCTGTCCTACAAGAAAGCAGGGGGGGCAAGCCCCCCTGCACCCCCATATGCATATATATATATATATATATATATATATATATATATATATATATATATATATATATAGGTCCCCTTCAAAACATCTAAAACCCATAACATCTATCTTCATAACACTGACACCAGAACATCTAAAACCCAAAACATCTAAAACCCATAACATTAAATTTCATAACATCTAACAGTACAAATCACATGAAAATAACATTCCCTTCACATATAATGACATAGAATGATACCAAACTACCAAACACATTTTTTACTATGTTTCTACTGGGGGGCTTGATACAGTGGGGTTAAGAAATTAACTTTTTCCCACTGTAATACGATCTTGGAGATGGTATATTTAATTTATGGGGGGGGGGGCTACAGCTCTCCCACATGGGGGGTGCAGGGGGGCTTGCCCCACCCAGAAATATAGTAAAAAGTGTGTTTGGTAGTTTGGTATTGTTATATGTGGAGAGCATGTTATTTTCTTAAGATTTGTAGTGTTAGATGTTATAAAATTAGATGCTATGGTTTTTAGATGTTTCAAAGTATCTGTGTATATATATATATATATATATATATATATATATATATATATATATATATATATATATATATATATATATATATATATATATATATATATATATATATATATATATATATATATATATATATATATATATATATATATATATATACCGTATTTCTTCATAAATAAGACCTAACCAGAGAATAAGGCCTAGCATGGTTTTCCAGAGTGGTCATGATATAAGCCCTATACCGGATGACAAAATGGTCATGATATAAGCCCTATACCCAAAAATCAGCCCCTGTTAAGATTTTCAACAACACACAATGGACGTGTTAAATTATAAAATAATATTATTAACACCCATTGACTGAGGTTATTGTACTCTGCTCACCTTTTTTGGACCATTCAGACACCCAGCTTCTTCTCTTTGCAGAAACTCATAAGATTCTTTCCCTGGGAGTCCTTCATGATTCTTACCATAAACCTAATCATTACTCACACTTGACGGTTGAGATCCTTGGCCCATAAACACTGGCAGGTGTACTTTGATCGGTCAAAGTACAGACAAAGTGCGTAAAGCGTGCGCATGTGATATTGAATGGCTGTGGTTGTGTCTTCTTAACCGTCTCCATTTTGTGTTGCCACTCCAGTCTCATAAGTCTTCAATCAATCCCGCCCCAGACAAGATGTGTGCAAAAAGAAAGAGCTATTCTGTTGAGTATAAGAAAGGAATTGTAGAGGACTACCGGGGAAAGAATCTGATGGCTTTCTGCAAAGAGAAGAAGTTGGGTGTTTGAATGGTTCGAAAATGGTATGCAGCATATGATAACCTCAGTCAACAGGCCGACAAAGGCAATGCTAAGAAGTACAAGTGTAGATTAGGTCAGCAACCATTATTTCCTGAGCTGGAAGACATCATCTGTGACTGGATGGCTAACAGGAGAGCAAAGGCTTTGGTTGTGCACAGGGCTGATATTCAAGCATTTGCCTTTGCAATGGCACCACAGTTAGAAATGTCCCCAGAAGAAGTCAAAGCATTACAACATTGGCTGGATGGCTTCCTTCAGCGATATGAACTGTCTGTAAGAAGATCAACAACACTGTTCAAGCTGGAAGATACTGAAGTTATTAAATGTGCACTTGCGTTCAAGTCCTTTGTTGATGACATTGGGTTTTCTTAATACCAACTCTCCAAAATGATTGCTATGGATGAAACTGCAGTGTTTATGGGCCAAGAATCTCAAACAACAATTGATCAGAGGGGTGCCTCGTCAATCTACATTCCCTCCACTAGTTATGAGAGTGCATGTGTTACCTGTGATGAGGGTTTGAGGGATAAAAAAGGTGCTGAGCCTAGTTTCATTTTTAAGTGTAATAGCAATTTAAAGGATTTACTTTGCCATGAACACGGTATTCTAAGTAAACAGAATGTACCAGCATCTAGCAGGCTAGGCATCCTTCCATGTAAACACTGTAAGGTGTGTCAATACATAAATAATCATAACTATTTCATACACCCCATGACTCGGAAAAGGTACATTTTTAAATTCTATGCTGATTGCCACACTGAAAACCTGATTTATTTGGCACAATGTAAGCTCTGCCCAAGTTTTTATGTGAGCAAAACTAATTTCAAACTAAAGACTAGGATTTTACATCATCTTTCTTCCATCAGGTTAAAGGATCAACATAATACTCTGTACCAGCACATAGCACCTTTTCTGGATCATTCATTTTCTTTTCTGAGGTCCCCATCCATGGGCAGTCACCACTGCACCTTCATGGCCCAAAGGTAGCTGTGCTGGGGCTGTGCAGGAATGGCAGGCTGACCCTCTAAATGCACCATGCAGCTTTCAAGCTGGCATAGCAGATCTCCAAATTCCTTGCGGAGCTTGCTACACACTAGACCCCAGACATGGCTTCGGTTGACAGGATCCTGTCCGTGCCCATTCCCGGGGGGGGGGGGCAAGCTCCATCCCCTGAGGCAGTTCCACCCAAAGGTGGTGCAGGACCAGCAGATGAGGAGGTCCTGGGGTGAGTCCCAGATGTGATGGGGCCTGGTGCCTTGGCCAGATGAGGCAGGAGAGGCGGATCTGCAAGCATCGGCCTTCCCTGATGTGCTATGGTGTTGCAGTTTTAGAGCATGTGTTGGTTAGTAATGGTTAACACATTCCAGGATTAGTTATAACAGCATGCATGAGTATTCCCATTAACCCAATATAACACATGTGGAACATTTGCATATCAGACAGAACACATGCATATATGGAACCACAGTGGGCATTATACCAGCATGCAGGTTACATTGATAGCAACAGGCCACCAATGATGGTATTTGAATAGGGAACATTAATTGGAATACATTTCAATGTTTTTAGAACAACATGACACATGTCCTAACAATAGGTTTGGTGGAAAACATACCCATTCATTTATGTGTTTAGATTATTGGTAAAGATAAGGTGGGGGAGAGAGAGAGATGTCAGTTAACAAATGTAGATTCTTGCAGTGGTCACAGCTTTAATGATCGTTGCTCTACTCATTACTCTACAGGTATTATTACAACAACTATAGCCTTGGGTTGGGCAGTGGTACGTTTGTACACTGTATAATTATAGCCTTCTTATGACTACTTTGAACTTTATCTTACCTGGTAGACCTGTGGAGGGAATGTTTGTTAATACTACATGACTGTTCTACACATCTTCCCATAGTCAGGGTTACATATATGCACTCATACTGTGTGTGTGTGTGTGTGTGTGTGTGTGTGTGTGTGTGTGTGTGTGTGTGTGTGTGTGTGTGTGTGTGTGTGTGTGTGTGTGTGTGTGTGCTACTGACACACTCTGCCTTGATTTCTATCAGTCACCCTGGTTGTTGTTAGCAGGGACCTGTATCTGTGACAGCATGACACTTTTAAATATTCCTTGGGGAGACCACTTGGTGTATGTACTTATCTTGCTGTCATTTGCAGCCTTGGTATTGGACTATGGGTGTTAGACACAGTATAACTACAGCTTTCTTATAGCTACTTTATACCTTATCTTACCTGGGAGACCTGTGAAGGGAATATTTGCTAATACTATCTGACTGTTTCTACACATTTTCACAAAATCCTAATTGAAATTATCGATACAGCTTACCACCACTCCCGGCATTCAAACCATGACTGTTTCTGCTAAAAACATGACAAGTGCATGTTTCATCACAGTGAGCTATTGAGAAATTGTGGTTTCTTTTTTGAATGATTTCGTTCTCATTCTCTCTTTCTTGTACAATCTGAGCTTGTATTTACATCATTACATACCTGTTCACATAGCACAGTGTGGAAAACAGTGGTTAACACAACATTACTATTCACATATCAGATCTTGGTTTGTGACATTTGTAATATCAGTTAATCTCATGTGTAAAAGAGGCACTAACTTTGACAGATGATACTTGATTGTTTAATGCTTCCAGAGCTATAATTGCTATGTATAACCTGTACACATTTCAAATCATACCATACCAGAGTAAACGCAAACATTCCATGGTTTAGATTTTTATTTACAGGCAATTACATTTTATTAATATTTGACCTATATGAGACTATTACTGTAATATTGTCTGATTTATTCAATTTAAACCATACCCAGTTTTAATAATGCCAGGTGACATTCTACTCCTTTATGTTTATTTGGTATGAATAATACAAGCTAGATTGTTACTCACCAGCCTCGTGATGCAGCATTTGCAACCTGTTGGCATGGGCTTCCTGGTTCACAACCCGCTCAACTGGAGCTGTAATGAAAATAGAGAAACATTTATGCATACCTATCCATCACATACACAGACTGGACTTTGATAAACAGTTATTGCTCTGAATACTTACACACTGCTGGGACATCACCCCTCTGTCTTGCTTCTTGGACCCACTGTTCTAAGAGCTCCCTCTTCCTATGCTTCAAGTCGGCATAGTGGTGCTGGACCTGCTCACCAGTCCAAGGGATACCAGTGGCACTGGTGAGATCATGGGTGAGACTTTCCCCGGCTTCTGCTTTGTATTGGGAGCCTTGGTACTGGTCTTGCAGCAGTCTCACATCATGTTTTTTTACAAGGAATCCTACCATTACCTTGGACTCCTGTATGCCCTAGTGCTGCACCCAAAAGCACTTGCCCTCTCCAACACCTGCCGTACAGTTTACAGTGGGGAGCTATAACCAGATATGAGCTGTATTCCCACCTGCAAGGTTTAAATATGGCCAATTTCCTGCCCTTTGCCATGATTGGGTGATTTTGAGTATGCTGAGCTAAGCTACAGGCAAACCTGCTCAGCTAAGGTTGGCAGTGCTTAAAGGGGCATGTTCAGCACTGCTTACCAATAGGCAAATCCACTTAGCTGGGCTACTCATTGCTTAGCATTCATATTTACACAATTCTTACACCTGATCAGCATAGCTGTGCAATGCTTAGTGCATATGTTTTATTTTATTGGACTACCACTTGTATGGAACTGACTCATCATTCATTACATATTATAAATTTGTTTACCTTCCCTGACATCCCCCAATGTGCTTTCATTAAATTTATTCTTATGTGACTATACTGTATGGGCCATTCTGGTTGTGAAATATAAGTTACTTCCTTCATAAATATACAAATAAATTAAAATTGTAATGATTTCACATACAAAATGAAAATGGCTTTGGTAAGGCTCAAACTGTGAATTACTACATGCAAGGCGTACGCTCCAACTGCTGCACTATTGCACTACTGCTTATGTTGGATGTCTATTGTTATTTAACTTATTTTGCTGTTTCAGCTGGGCTAAGCATAGCTAAGCAACAGGCACACCCATGCAGCTACACTTAAACTTTATTGGAGATGTGAAAAAAATGTATTTGTTGCATTTTTTACTTCATACCCTTCAGAATATCTATGCTAATGCTAAACCTGTTATTCTATCAACTTTCTATAAGTTTGTAATGACAATGTTTTGGAGTTGTGCCTTATGGCTTTGTCCAGATTTCTTACTCTAACAGGTTGTAAGGTGTGCGTTATATACTTCATACCCTTCAGAAAATTCATGCTAATGCTAAACCTATTCTGTCAACTTTCTAAGTTTGTAATGGCAATTGTTCCTTATGGCTTTGTTCACATTTCATACTCTAACGGGTTGAGAGGTGTAACGAGTGATCTCGCTCTATTTAAATTGCTGTATGGTAATTCTGCTGTGCAGGGGGCATGTGTATTGTGAGAGCACTGCTCATACACATCCTCATGTACATTTTACAGCATGTCAGCATGCCTTCATACAAATGCATAAGCACACTGCCATGGCGGCACGGGAATGGTCCCTTCCATGCAAGAATAAGCTATTCTTGCATGGAAGTTTGTTGACTCCACATGACTGTTTAAAAGGACTGCAAAATGTTAATTGTATGAACATAGACACAATAGAATATGGATATTATGAAATTATGAAATAAAAGGATATAAATAGATTAAATAAGAAATTGTTTTGTATAATATGTATTATATGGTATGAAAGAATGAATGAGAAAAAATATAATGGAAAATGGATATTGTCAGAAATTTTGAAAAAATATAATTTTGATTATGGAAGAAAGAGTGGGAGAATTGAAAATCTAAAAAAGATTTGCTGTTGAAAATTTGAATCATTTGCAAATACTTGTAAATAATTGTAAATAAGTTGTGAATTTTGTATATAGAATGTACGTATTCTATGTTTGTGATTTTTAATAAAGGATCCCTACTCATCATTGTTGTGAATTGGATCAATTTTGCAGGAGCACTTCCTGTTTCCATTCCAGGAGCAGAGATGGCCTGGCGAAACAAGGAGGCAGATGGGAAGAGAGATGGAGATGATGGAGTAGTGAAAGAAATGGAGAAGAAAGCAAATGTTCAGACCGGAGATGTGTCCAGGATTCTGAGAAAATGTTTCAAAAAATCTGTTTTATCAAGGTGAGTCAGCAAATGATGAATGTATAATTACAACTCTCCAGCTGGGAGGGTTGCAGGATAATTTACTTGAAGAAATGGTGGTACAGACTAAACCAGACAATGAAAGAAATGTTTCCTGGGGGAACATTATGGAGAAAATACAAAATGAGAATGCAGAGACAATCCTCAGGAATAGCAATTAGATGGAAAAGAAAACATATGCAGAGAAAGTAAAAGAATATGAAAGTGGTGTAGCAGAAAAGAAGGCAGAAGAAAATAAAAAAACAGTAGTATGTGGTAAGGATTCAAAGTAAAGAAGACAAAGAAATGGACATGTATAAAGTGTAGGACAATGTAATAGCTCCTTTGGGTGTAAAAGCAGTTGAAGTAAGATCATTTATTCTTATTAAAAAAGAGACATTTTGCGACATATTTGAGACTGTTTTTAAAATGGAAAATTTTCTGGAGAATATGAAAAAAAAAAGAAATACTGGAACCCATGGAATCTTTATGTGATAAAAGCATTTAACAGGGAAATAGGAAAAAATGTATGCACAATTTTGAACAAAGGTAGAAAGAGAGACTTTGAAAGAACACTTGAAAACTTCATGTAAAGAAGTATTGGACACTTCAAAAGTTTATGATAAAAAAGGTTTATGGATAGGTGGCTGAAAATGTAATATTGTGTTAAAAATAGAAAAAGAAAACAATCTACATATACCAAGCATGATAAATGTGGAGGGGAATAGGGTGTAGTAAAATACTGGGAACAATCCAAAACATGACTTTTTTATAGAAAAGAAGGGCATTTGATAAATAACTGTGACAAAAGAAAATTTTATATTTGTGGGGAAACTGGACATGAATGCAAGACATTATTTGAAATGTTATAAAATGTGAAGGGATAAGTACAAAAGAAAAAAATAAAGAAAGGAAATTGATAAGAAAGAATATGTACAATAACTGATTGGGGTTTGGTATAATACGGTTTGGTCTTTGACTTACAGAAACAAAGTACAGCGTTTGATACTCACCTTTGGGAAGGAAAATGGCTAGGCTTCTAGGCTTAGAATAGCCTATTAAGAAGGGTAGCCAAGTAATTAGATATAAAGTTATAAAACCATGAATCCAAGAGAAAGTAAACATTTTAGAGTTCTTTCTATAAAGTGAATAGTATTAAGAATATAATAAGAAAAATAAGAATTTTTGGAGCTCCATAATGCATGTGATGCAGATGCAATTATATTATAAGACATGATTTTAACAAATGAAGAAATATTGCAAACAGAGAGATTGTGGGGAAGAAAGATAATCTGGAATTTGAGAAATAAGGGATGTTCTAGAATAGCTGTATTCTATAAAAAATAAAGACATTGGATGTAACTTTAGCAAAAATGGGAAGATTAACCATTGTAGATTTAAAATGGAAAGAACAAGTATATGGAATTATAATATTATATGCTTATACAAATTATAAAGAAAGAGAAAGCTTATTTCATCAGATTTTAGACTATGTACTGATAAATATGAATATTATAATAGCAGGAGACTTCTATTATGATTTAAGAGGCAAGCATAAAAAGAAAGCAAATGTTTGAAAAAAGTTATAAGGTGTGGCAAGTTAAAACTTTGGGGCAAAAAATTAATGGACTTACAAAAAGGTATGTATAGAATTGAAATAGATTATTGCATAATATCAGAAGGTTTAGTTATGGGAGAAGGGAATGTAGCTGAAACAGTATTTTTGATCAACTTGTGATATGGCTACAGATAAAGGAAAATTGGAATATATAAAATAGATAAAGGAAGAAAAAGGATAAGTGAGAAAGCATGAGATGAAGGAAAGAGATTAGTAACACAGATATGGAAAGATTATACTGCTATGAGAACATTTTATAAAAATTGGTCTGAATGGTGGATATTTAAGGAAAACTAAAACACATATTTTTTACAGTTGCAATATGATATGAGAAAAGTAGAGAAAGACAAAGATAAAAGAACATATAAAGATGTACTGAAAGATACAGAACATACTTTGACAAAGAAATAAAGAATTATATGAAAGAAATCAAGAAAAAAATACAATAATTGTTATATAGACAAATATATTTTTACAAGGAATAAGACAAGCCCCTGCATTCATGAAGCTCCATGCAAGAATAAGGCTATTCTTGCACGGAGTGGTTCGTGTCCATTTAGGATAGCAGCATGCCTTGCATATGTATGAAGATATGCTGTTATGGACACAAAGCAGGAATGAGCGCAGGGAGCATGTGTCAGCAGTGCCTGCACCTAAAACATGCCCCTTCACTCTGAAAGTGCTGTACGGCACTTTCTGACACAGATGAGTGTCAAACTATATAATATTAGAACCTGGCTCTAATATTATATAGTAAACGAGCATCTGCTGACACTAAAATGTAAATAGCTAACATTTCAGTGTCTGCGGACACTGAAAAAAAAAACACAAACATCTAGAAGGCAGCAGCCTTCAACTGCACACCCCCAAATGTATGCACTCTTTCCCTACATGCATGGAAGCAGTAGGGCAAGAGGAAAAGAATACAAAATAAAAAAATGTAATAATATATCTTTTTCATGAAATAAATCCGAAGTTTAAGTGCCACACAGCTTGTTTGCATGGTGAATTGCTATGCTTAGCCTGGCTGAAATCCTGAAAATGATTGACAAGTGCTACTGTGATAGAAAATGTCAAGCTGCTGTAGCTTAGTGGTGCTGCCATGATATAGCATGTAGAACATACTTGGTTCAAATCCCCTTCTAGCGAATTATTTAATAAACTTTTAAGGAATGTGAATGATAGATGTCAATCATATGGCTCACGTATAGCACAGTAGGGGTGGGAATATGTAAAATATAAATGTAAAAAACAATTTATAAATTAAATGAAAAAATATATTTAATCAATGCTTTGCTAGTGTCAGCATTGCTTACCTGCTTTCAGCTCTGCTTAGCTGGTGTAAGCATTGCTATGCAGATTTGCACGGAGCTAAGCCTAGTGCAGCATATTAAAACCGGCCAATCAAGAAAAAGTGTGGGAAAACTGCCTTATTTAAACTGCACAGGTGGGAATACAGCCATAACCATTTGGGATTGCACACAGCAGGACCAAAATGGCTGGCATTGGAGAAAGTGTGTGCTTCTGAGCACAACGTTGGGGCATCCAGGAGTCCAGGGTCATGGTTGGGCTCCTAGTTAAAAACCATGATGGCAGGCTGCTACAGGGCCAGTACCAGGGCTCACAATACAAAGCAGGGGTCTGGGACCAACTTGCACGTGATCTCATCAGTGCCAATGGCATACCCCAACCTGGTGATCAGGTACGTCATCACCATAATGACTTAACACAGAGGAGGGGTGCACTCTTGGACCAGTGGATCCAAGAAGTCCAAGCACAGGATGTCCCACCTGTTTGTAAGTATGCAGTCTTATGGATCTCTAATTAAGTATGGAAAAAGTTCA